>NW_025534519.1:32500-100000 GCF_020615455.1 Coregonus clupeaformis | reverse complement strand
GAAAGAGGGAGGAGAGAGGAGAGAGAGAAATAGGAGGTGGGGTGGGGTGCATACAGAATTTCACTAACCAAATTATAATAATATAATAATATTAATATAATATAATTACTATGTTATTGACCATACTCAACTTTAGATATTAACGTTACAAGGATAAACAGTGTTTTAATGTTTGCACCAATATATTCTAATCTAAATCACAAAACACAAACACTCATTGCAATCAACCTTCCCAGTACGCCCTTTGTATAGGCAGACATCAGAGGAGAACATCTGATAGATTCAGAACACAGTGAAAGTTAAAGTGGCATTGGTGGTCCTCTGTAGCTCAGCTGGTAGAGCACGGCGCTTGTAACGCCAGGGTAGTGGGTTCGATCCCCGGGACCACCCATACGTAAAAATGTATGCACACATGACTGTAAGTCGCTTTGGATAAAAGCGTCTGCTAAATGGCATATTATTTATTATTATTATTTAATACACCATGTCCACAGTCTGGCTTCCACCCCTGGTTCCCATTAGATGGGGTATTGTTACATTTATGGTGAGAGGCTGTCTACTAACCTTCCTGTAGTGCATCCTTTATGATGGGTTCTCCTTTAGGTACGTCCTCAGAGCCCGCTCCTCTCCCGGCCCTGAACAGCACCTTGGGCCTGGTGACCCGGCTGGGGCCCTGTCCCTGCTCCTCTGCTGGGCCTGTTCCTGTTCCTGTTCCTGGGTGGGTTACAGGGCTCCCAACCTCACACATCTCCCTAAACACTGCCATCTTCTCCTCCAGCAGACACATGATCTGCTCATCCTTCTTCCTCAGCATCTCTGGAGGGGAGATGAGGTATTGTTACTGTTCCATATGTGTTATTTCATAGTTTTGATGTCTTCACTATTATTTTACATTGTAAAAAAATGAAAAAATAAAGAAAAACCCTTGAATGAGTAGGTGTGTCCAGACTTTTGACTGGTACTGTATATGTAGCAGAAAAGCTGTAAAAACAAAAAAAAACATATGTGTCCTCTGAAGAGGGTGGATGGGTTAATATTAAAAAAGATCATAAAAAGAACAAGAAAAAAACACCTTAAAAAAAGTGTCAAAAAAATCATACCAGACGAGCTAAATTCCTTCTATGCTCGCTTCGAGGCAAGCAACACTGAACAATGTATGAGAGCAGCAGCTGTTCTGGACGACCGTGTGATTTCGCTCTCCGAGGCCGATGTGAGTAAGACCTTTAAACAGGTTAGTGATGCACTATGCAGAAATCGCTCCGCCACTTCCTGGTTGCTTAAATTCTAATAGTTTGCCTACTTTCAGTTGATGTGACAAAACAAGGAAGTATAGTGTAGAGAATCATTGTACCATCTAAACCGCTCTGAAACCGCTGTGAAATATTGTATTTTTATTTTCAGCTGTTTGAAGCTGGTGTACAAAACCCAAAGTAAAAGATGCAAAAACAAAACTTAAGAAAGGGAAGCATAGAAATAGCGCCCATAGAACAGATCTACCGCTTCTTTCAATTAGAATGACAGATCTAGAACTCTATACTCTATCTCTAACTCAGATCTATACAACAGTTACACACTGCAGCTTTAACATTCACAAGACCGCAGGGCCAGACGGATTACCAGGACATGTACTCAGAGCATGCGCTGACCAGCTGCCAAGTGTCTTCACTGACATCTCCAACCTCTCCCTGACCCAGTCTGTAATACCTACAGTGGTGGAAAAAAGTATTTAGTCAGCCACCAATTGTGCAAGTTCTCCCACTTAAAAAGATGAGAGAGGCCTGTAATTTTCATCATAGGTACACGTCAGCTATGACAGACAAATTGAGAAAAAAAAAAATCAGGAAAATCACATTGTAGGATTTTTAATGAATTTATTTGCAAATTATGGTGGAAAATAAGTATTTGGTCACCTACAAACAAGCAAGATTTCTGGCTCTCACAGACCTGTAACTTCTTCTTTAAGAGGCTCCTCTGTCCTCCACTCGTTACCTGTATTAATGGCACCTGTTTGAACTTGTTATCAGTATAAAAGACACCTGTCCACAACCTCAAACAGTCACACTCCAAACTCCACTATGGCCAAGACCAAAGAGCTGTCAAAGGACACCAGAAACAAAATTGTAGACCTGCACCAGGCTGGGAAGACTGAATCTGCAATAGGTAAGCAGCTTGGTTTGAAGAAATCAACTGTGGGAGCAATTATTAGGAAATGGAAGACATACAAGACCACTGATAATCTCCCTCGATCTGGGGCTCCACACAAGATCTCACCCCGTGGGGTCAAAATGATCACAAGAACGGTGAGCAAAAATCCCAGAACCACACGGGGGGACCTAGTGAATGACCTGCAGAGAGCTGAGACCAAAGTAACAAAGCCTACCATCAGTAACACACTACGCCGCCAGGGACTCAAATCCTGCAGTGCAGGATGTGTCCCCCTGCTTAAGCCAGTACATGTCCAGGCCCGTCTGAAGTTTGCTAGAGTGCATGATGATCCAGAAGAGGATTGGGAGAATGTCATATGGTCAGATGAAACCAAAATATAAGTTTTTGGTAAAAACTCAACTCGTCGTGTTTGGAGGTCAAAGAATGCTGAGTTGCATCCAAAGAACACCATACCTACTGTGAAGCATGGGGGTGGAAACATCATGCTTTGGGGCTGTTTTTCTGCAAAGGGACCAGGACGACTGATCCGTGTAAAGGAAAGAATGAATGGGGCCATGTATCGTGAGATTTTGAGTGAAAACCTCCTTCCATCAGCAAGGGCATTGAAGATGAAACGTGGCTGGGTCTTTCAGCATAACAATGATCCCAAACACACCGCCCGGGCAACGAAGGAGTGGCTTCGTAAGAAGCATTTCAAGGTCCTGGAGTGGCCTAGCCAGTCTCCAGATCTCAACCCCATAGAAAATCTTTGGAGGGAATTGAAAGTCCGTGTTGCCCAGCGACAGCCCCAAAACATCACTGCTCTAGAGGAGATCTGCATGGAGGAATGGGCCAAAATACCAGCAACAGTGTGTGAAAACCTTGTGAAGACTTACAGAAAACGTTTGACCTGTGTCATTGCCAACAAAGGGTATATAACAAAGTATTGAGAAACTTTTGTTATTGACCAAATACTTATTTTCCACCATAATTTGCAAATAAATTCATTAAAAATCCTACAATGTGATTTTCTGGAATTGTTTTTCTCATTTTGTCTGTCATAGTTGACGTGTACCTATGATGAAAATTACAGGCCTCTCTCATCTTTTTAAGTGGGAGAACTTGCACAATTGGTGGCTGACTAAATACTTTTTTCCCCCACTGTAACCATGGTATCATTGACTCAGTACTGGTACCCAGTGTATATAACCATGTTATCATTGACTCAGTACTGGTACCCCCTGTATATAACCATGTTATCATTGACTCAGTACTGGTACCCCCTGTATATAGCCATGTTATCATTGACTCAGTACTGGTACCCAGTGTATATAACCAAGTTATCATTGACTCAGTACTGGTATCCAGTGTATATAACCATGTTATCATTGACTCAGTACTGGTACCCCCTGTATATAGCCATGTTATCATTGACTCAGTACTGGTACCCAGTGTATATAACCATGTTATCATTGACTCAGTACTGGTACCCAGTGTATATAGCCATGTTATAATTGACTCAGTACTGGTACCCAGTGTATATAACCATGTTATCATTGACTCAGTACTGGTACCCAGTGTATATAGCCAAGTTATCGTTACTCATTGTGTATTTATTCCTTGTGTTCTTATTTTTCAATTATTTATATTTTTCTCTCTGCGTTGTTGGGAAGGACCCATAAGTAAGATTTTCACTGTCAGTCTACACCTGTTGTCTACGAAGCATATGACAAATAACATTTGATATGAAACACACTCCAAGGAGTCTCCTCACCTCTCATCTCCTTAGCTTTGGTCTCCAGCAGTCTGTTGTCCTCCTCTGTCTCGCTGGGGATCCCCTCATCCTCATATTTCTCTCTGTAAAGCAACATCATTAGTACAAACCAGAGTCATGATTACCACTCCCATTTCCAGCCACACATTCACATATTCTCTTAGCATCCTAGAGCTCAGCTGGTAGAGCATGGCGCTTGTAACGCCAGGGTAGTGGGTTCGATCCCCGGGACCACCCATACGTAAAAATGTATGCGCACATGACTGTAAGTCGCTTTGGATAAAAGCGTCTGCTAAATGGCATATTATTATTATTATTATAAAAGCCTTCTGTTTACAGCGCTAGTCTTCTAGAGTCTTCTAGAGTTTTCTAGAGTCTTCTAGAGTCTTCTCTCTACTGCTGAGAAAGCCGAGGGTAGAGTAGCGTACAGTGCCAGCCTGCCCATGAGGTGATGAAGCCATAGAGAGAACAGTCAATACTCAGATAGAGCATTACAACATCCTGTACATTCCTCCATCCTCATGTACAGAAAAGTAGCTAATTCTCTCTCTCTCTCTCTCTCTCTCTCTCTCTCTCTTGGTCCATGGTTCAGACTTACATGGAGTGCATGGCATCCTGTATGAGTTGCATCCAGGTGTTGCGTTCCTCCTTGGTTGCAGTGTGTACCTCCACCATCTCTGGTTTCTCCATCCCTGCTGTTATCAGGAAGAGACCCCTTTCCTCGTTAGCCATCTCTCTAACGATCAGCTTCTGGAGGGAGAGGACCGTGGATCGCTGGTCCTACAGAGGAGGGGATGGAAGAGAGGGAGGGAGAGAAAAGGATGGGGCAAAGGAAGGAAGAGACGGGAGAGTGAGGTGGAGAGAGAGAGAGAGGACAGAGAGAGGGAGAGAGAGAGAGAGAGAGGGAGAGAGGGAGAGAGAGAGAGAGAGAGAGAGAGAGAGAGAGAGAGAGAGAGAGAGAGAGAGAGAGAGAGAGAGAGAGAGAGAGAGAGAGGGAGAGAGGGGAGAGAGAGGGAGAGAGAGTGGGGAGAGGGAGAGAGAGGGGGAGAGAGAGAGGGGGGAGTGGGAGAGGGAGAGAGAGAAAGAGGGGAGAGAGGGTGAGAGGGAGAGAGAGAGAGGAGAGAGAGAGAGAGAGGGAGAATGAGAGAGAGAGAGAGTGAGGTGGAGAGAGAGAGAGAGAGAGAGAGAGAGAGAGAGAGAGAGA
The DNA here is from genome assembly GCF_020615455.1 of Coregonus clupeaformis. Classification (NCBI taxonomy): domain Eukaryota; kingdom Metazoa; phylum Chordata; class Actinopteri; order Salmoniformes; family Salmonidae; genus Coregonus; species Coregonus clupeaformis. The sequence continues at coordinate 94,877 of NW_025534519.1, read as the reverse complement.
GAGAGAGAGAGAGAGAGAGAGAGAGAGAGAGAGAGAGAGGGGAGAGAGGGAGAGAGGGAGAGAGAGAGGGAGAGAGGGAGAGGGAGAGAGAGAGAGAGAGAGAGAGAGAGAGAGAGAGAGAGAGGGGAGAGAGGGAGAGAGGGAGAGAGAGAGGGGAGAGAGGGAGAGGGAGAGAGAGAGAGAGAAAGAGCGAGAGAGAGGAAGAGAGAGAGAGAGAGAGAGAGAGAGAGAGAGAGAGAGAGAGAGAGACAGAGAGAGAGAGAGAGAGGGAGAATGATAATCATCCAGCGATCCCCTGTTTACCAGGGGGCAGGGCTACTGACGTAAAGGCTGTTCAAACCGGTGCAGTTAATACAGGTAATGAGTGGAGAACAGGAGGGCTTCTTAAAGAAAAACTAACAGGTCTGTGAGAGCCGGAATTCTTAAATACTTATGTCATGCTATGTCATGCTATAAAGTGCAAATTAATTAATAAAAAATCATACAATGTGATTTTCTGGATTTTTGTTTTAGATTCCGTCTCTCACAGTTGAAGTGTTCCTATGATAAAAAATTACAGACCTCTACATGCTTTGTAAGTAGGAAAACCTGCAAAATCGGCAGTGTATCAAATTCTTGTTCTCCCCACTGTATATGTTTTTCCAGCAACAGACTATGATCGATAATGTCAAAAGCCGCACTGAAGTCTAACAAAACAGCCCCCACAATCTTTTAATCATCAATTTATCTCAGCCAATCATCAGTAATTTGTGTAAGTGCTTGTTGAATGTCCTTCCCTATAAGCGTGCTGAAAGTATGTTGTCAATTTGTTTACTGTAAAATAGCATAGTATCTGGTCAAACACAATTTTTTCCAAAAGTTTACTAAGGGTTGGTAACAGGCTGATTGGTTGGCTATTTGAGCCAGTAAAGGGGGCTTTACTATTCTTAGGTAGCAGAATGACTTTAGCTTCCCTCCAGGCCTGAGGGAACACACTTTCTAGTAGGCTTAAATTGAAGATATGGCAACTAGGAGTGGCAATATCGTCCGCTATTATCCTCAGTAATTTTATATCGAAGTTGACAGACCCCGGTGGCTTGTCATTGTTAATAGACAACAGTAATTTTTTCTCCACTTCCACACTCATTTTACGGAATTCAAAATTACAATGCTTGTCTTTCAGAATTTGGTCACTTGGATATGTAGTGTCAGCGTTTGTTGCTGGCATGTCATGCCTACCTTTGCTAATCTTGCCAATGAAAGAGCCAAAGACATATTTACATATTTCTGGTCTAAACCAATCACCTACCAGAGAGGCGAAGACGTATTTCTGGTCTTTCTCCTGCAGGAAGACGAAGATATCAGAGAGAAGCACGGCCGTTACATCTGGAGAGAGAAGAAGAACGAGCCCAGGTTAGAGGTCAGGGAAAATACACTTTAAACGTTAGAAAATAAAGACATTCAAAGGTATCAGAAAGTACATATACACTACATAAAAAACATCTATGCAAATTCCTTATTGCAATGGCTTCCGCGACAGGAAAGAGAGAGCTTGAGAGACCATTTAAACAAATGGATAATGGCTTGCGAGAGTCAAAAAATTGAGAAAAGAGATTGGTGTTTGTGTTTGTGTTCCTCACAACAGAGAACATACGAGAGTCTGAATATAGAGAAAGAAAGAGAATGGTTGGAGTCCTCCTCACCCTTCAGTCTCCCCTGTGTGTTCTTCAGCTGCAGAGGACCATCACACAGCAGGCTCCTCCCTCTGAGAAGGTCCTCTCTAGCGAACATCTGACCACTCTTCATCCTCATGATGGACTTGCTGTCTGTCCGGCTGTAGATGTCCTTCAGCCTCCTCTTCTTCTCCTGCTCGTTCACCTAGAAACAAGACAGTTATTATCATAGCTCAGTTCACCTAGAAACAAGACAGTTATTATCATAGGTCAGTTCACCTCGAAACAAGAACATTATTGACATAGGTCAGTTCACCTAGAAACATGACAATTATTATCATAGGTCAGTTCACCTAGAAACAAGACAATTATTATCATAGGTCAGTTCACCTAGAAACAAGACAATTATTATCATAGGTCAGTTCACCTAGAAACAAGACAATTATTATCATAGGTCAGTTCACCTAGAAACAAGACAGTTATTATCATAGGTCAGTTCACCTAGAAACAAGACAATTATTATCATAGGTCAGTTCACCTAGAAACAAGACAATTATTATCATGGCTCAGTTCACCTAGAAACAAGACAATTATTATCATAGGTCAGTTCACCTAGAAACAAGACAATTATTATCATAGGTCAGTTCACCTAGAAACAAGACAATTATTATCATAGGTCAGTTCACCTAGAAACAAGACAGTTATTATCATAGGTCAGTTCACCTAGAAACAAGACAATTATTATCATAGGTCAGTTCACCTAGAAACAAGACAATTATTATCATAGGTCAGTTCACCTAGAAACAAGACAATTATTATTCAATTATTATTATTATTATTATTATTATTATTATTATTATATTACCTTGCTGTCCACTGCAGTGATGACCTCCTTGACCTGGTGTAGGGCATCACTCAGGTCCTCATGGTCCTCCTCATTCTCTGGAGAGGGGATGGTCAAAGTACACACACACACACACACACACACACACACACACACACACACACACACACACACACACACGGACACACACACACACACACACACGGACATACACACACACACACACACACACACACACACACACACACCGACACACACACACACACACACACACACCACACACACACACACACACACACACACACCGACACACACACACACACACAGCACACACACACACACACACACCCGCACACACACACACACACACACACACACGGACACACACACACACACACCGGACACACACACACACACACACACACACACACACACACACACACACACAGACACACACACGGACACAGACACACACACACACACACACACAGGAAAGAATGACAGAAAGAGACAAGGTTAGTGTCATTCCAGATGAAGCTCCACCACATGGTCAGTATAACAGACAGTCTCCTTCAGGGGATAGAAGCTGTTTAGGAGTCTGTTTGTTAGTCGTTAGCCATTTAACAGTCTTATATCCAGGGGATAGAAGCTGTTTAGCAGTCTGTTTGTTAGTCGTTAGCCATTTAACAGTCTTATATCCAGGGGATAGAAGCTGTTTAGGAGTCTGTTTGTTAGTCGTTAGCCATTTAACAGTCTTATATCCAGGGGATAGAAGCTGTTTAGCAGTCTGTTTGTTAGTCGTTAGCCATTTAACAGTCTTATATCCAGGGGATAGAAGCTGTTTAGGAGTCTGTTTGTTAGTCGTTAGCCATTTAACAGTCTTATATCCAGGGGATAGAAGCTGCGTAGGAGTCTGTTTGTTAGTCGTTAGCCATTTAACAGTCTTATATCCAGGGGATAGAAGCTGCGTAGGAGTCTGTTTGTTAGTCGTTAGCCATTTAACAGTCTTATGGCCAGGGGATAGAAGCTGTTTAGGAGTCTGTTTGTCTGAGCCTTGATGCACCAGTACCACCTACTGGACGGGAGCATTGGGAAAGTCCATGTCTCGGGTGGTTGGAGTCTTTGGCTATTGTTCAGGCCTTTCTGAGGCACCACCTGGCATGTACGTCCTGGATGGCTGGGAGCTCTGGGCCGTCCGCACCATCCTCTGTAGAGCTTTCTGGTCACGGGTGGTGCAGTTGCCATACAAAACGCTGATACAACCAGTCAGGATGCTCTCGATGGTGCATCTGTAAAAGTTCTTAAGGATCTGCGGGGCCATGCCAAATCGTTTCAGCCTCCTGAGGGAGAAGAGGTGTTGTCGTGTCTTCTTCACGGCTGTTCTGTTCTGGTGTGAGAGGGCCCATGTGGACACCGAGGAACTTGAAGCTCCTGACCCTCTCCACTGTGGTCCTGTTGATGTGGATGGGGGTGTGCTCCCCCCTGTTTCCTGGCCCTCTCCACTGTGGTCCTGTTGATGTGGATGGGGGTGTGCTCCCCCCTGTTTCCTGCCCCTCTCCACTGTGGTCCTGTTGATGTGGATGGGGGTGTGCTCCCCCCTGTTTCCTGATAGTCCACCATCAGCTCCTTTGGTCTTGCTGACGTTGAGGGAGAGGTTGTTGTCCTGGCACCACACTGCCAGTTCTCTGACCTCCTCCCTATAGGCTGTCTCATCGTTGAGGGAGAGGTTGTTGTCCTGGCAACACACTGCCAGTTCTCTGACCTCCTCCCTATAGGCTGTCTCATCGTTGAGGGAGAGGTTGTTGTCCTGGCACCACACTGCCAGTTCTCTGACCTCCTCCCTATAGGCTGTCTCATCGTTGAGGGAGAGGTTGTTGTCCTGGCACAACACTGCCAGTTCTATGACCTCCTCCCTATAGGCTGTCTCATCGTTGAGGGAGAGGTTGTTGTCCTGGCAACACACTGTCAGTTCTCTGACCTCCTCCCTATAGGCTGTCTCATCGTTGAGGGAGAGGTTGTTGTCCTGGCAACACACTGCCAGTTCTCTGACCTCCTCCCTATAGGCTGTCTCGTCGTTGTCGGTGATCAGGCCTACCACTGTTGTGTCGTCAGCAAACTTGATGATGGAGTTGGAGTCGTGCTTGGTCATGCAGTCGTGTGTGAACAGGGAGTACAGGAGGGGACTAAGCACACACCCCTGAGGGGCCCCCGTGTTGAGGGTCAGCGTGGAAGATGTGTTGTTACCTACCCTCACCACCTGGGGGCGGCCCGTCAGGAAGTCCAGCATCCAGTTGAAGAGGGAGGTGTTCAAATTGGAGTGGGTCCCGGGTGTCCGGGATGATGGAGTTGATGTCTGCCATGACCTGTGTCTGTGTGTGTTTACAGAGACCACCTCATCTGTCCACTAGAGGTCCAGGACAGGACAGAGCTGGGGGCAGCAGACAAACCTTTGGTGTGATGTAGTGTTGTCTACATCAGGACAGGACAGAGCTGGGGACAGGAGACAAACCTTTGGTCTACATCAGGACAGGACAGAGCTGGGGACAGGAGACAAACCTTTGGTGTGATGTAGTATTCTCTGCATCAGGACGGGGTACTTGGTGATCCTCTGGGTGACTAACAGAATGCACTCTGGGATTCCTAGCCTCCGGACGATACTGCTACTCATCTTCTTCTTAAAGACACATAATAGGGAGACAGAATTGATTAGATGCAACAGAAATGTTGCATCAGTTTGAAGACTAGAGACAGATGTGATAGGTGATATTGTATGAGCTGATGTCAAATGAGTAGTGGACTGTCAGTACTCACCCTGATGAAGGCCTGGAAGCGTTTGTTTTTGGAGTGCATCTCCTTGTAGAGGTTCACGGCCTCGTTGTGGCAGCTGCAGAACTTCCCGTAAACTCTCTTCATCATCTCGGCATTGGACCCCGAGAACTGAACAACAGCAACAGGCGTGATATGAATCGACAACTCAAACTAATACATCTATTTAGGTAATTCATATTAAGTCAGATATGTTTTGTTTAAGACATAAAGGGGCAAGTGTAACTTTGATTCTAGGGAAAAGGTATCACAGATTGAACACTTTGAGTATGTGGCATTTAGAGACAACATGCTCTCCTCCCAGGAGCTCCTAACCCCAGCTGGACCCTGTGCTCCTAGAGACAACATGCTCTCCTTCCAGGAGCTCCTAACCCCAGCTGGACCCAGTGCTCCTAGAGACAACATGCTCTCCTTCCAGGAGCTCCTAACCCCAGCTGGACCCTGTGCTCCTAGAGACAACATGCTCTCCTTCCAGGAGCTCCTAACCCCAGCTGGACCCTGTGCTCCTAGAGACAACATGCTCTCCTCCCAGGAGCTCCTAACCCCAGCTGGACCCTGTGCTCCTAGAGACAACACGCTCTCCTTCCAGGAGCTCCTAACCCCAGCTGGACCCTGTGCTCCTAGAGACAACATGCTCTCCTTCCAGGAGCTCCTAACCCCAGCTGGACCCTGTGCTCCTAGAGACAACATGCTCTCCTTCCAGGAGCTCCTAACCCCAGCTGGACCCTGTGCTCCTAGAGACAACATGCTCTCCTTCCAGGAGCTCCTAACCCCAGCTGGACCCTGTGCTCCTAGAGACAACATGCTCTCCTTCCAGGAGCTCCTAACCCCAGCTGGACCCTGTGCTCCTAGAGACAACATGCTCTCCTCCCAGGAGCTCCTAACCCCAGCTGGACCCTGTGCTCCTAGAGACAACATGCTCTCCTTCCAGGAGCTCCTAACCCCAGCTGGACCCTGTGCTCCTAGAGACAACACGCTCTCCTTCCAGGAGCTCCTAACCCCAGCTGGACCCTGTGCTCCTAGAGACAACACGCTCTCCTTCCAGGAGCTCCTAACCCCAGCTGGACCCTGTGCTCCTAGAGACAACATGCTCTCCTTCCAGGAGCTCCTAACCCCAGCTGGACCCTGTGCTCCTAGAGACAACATGCTCTCCTTCCAGGAGCTCCTAACCCCAGCTGGACCCTGTGCTCCTAGAGACAACATGCTCTCCTCCCAGGAGCTCCTAACCCCAGCTGGACCCTGTGCTCCTAGAGACAACACGCTCTCCTTCCAGGAGCTCCTAACCCCAGCTGGACCCTGTGCTCCTAGAGACAACACGCTCTCCTTCCAGGAGCTCCTAACCCCAGCTGGACCCTGTGCTCCTAGAGACAACATGCTCTCCTTCCAGGAGCTCCTAACCCCAGCTGGACCCTGTGCTCCCTAGAGACAACACGCTCTCCTTCCAGGAGCTCCTAACCCCAGCTGGACCCTGTGCTCCTAGAGACAACATGCTCTCCTTCCAGGAGCTCCTAACCCCAGCTGGACCCTGTGCTCCTAGAGACAACATGCTCTCCTTCCAGGAGCTCCTAACCCCAGCTGGACCCTGTGCTCCTAGAGACAACACGCTCTCAACTGTCTCTATGATGTGTGTGGTGGGAGGGTGTTGTGGTGTAGTGTAGTGTAGTGTAGTGTAGTGTAGTGTAGTGTGGTGTGGTGTAGTGTAGTGTAGTGTAGTGTGGTGAAGTGTAGTGTAGTGTAGTGTAGTGTGGTGAAGTGTAGTGTAGTGTAGTGTAGTGTGGTGAAGTGTAGTGTAGTGTAGTGTAGTGTAGTGTAGTGTGGTGTGGTGTGGTGAAGTGTAGTGTAGTGTAGTGTAGTGAAGTGTAGTGTAGTGTAGTGTAGTGTAGTGTGGTGAAGTGTAGTGTAGTGTAGTGTAGTGTAGTGTAGTGTATTGTAGTGTAGTGTAGTGAAGTGTAGTGTGGTGTAGTGTATTGTAGTGTAGTGTGGTGTAGTGTGGTGTAGTGTAGTGTAGTGTAGTGTAGTGTAGTGTAGTGTGGTGAAGTGTAGTGTGGTGAAGTGTAGTGTGGTGTAGTGTAGTGTAGTGTAGTGTAGTGTAGTGTGGTGTAGTGTAGTGTGGTGTAGTGTAGTGTGGTGAAGTGTAGTGTGGTGAAGTGTAGTGTAGTGTAGTGTGGTGAAGTGTAGTGTGGTGAAGTGTAGTGTGGTGTAGTGTAGTGTAGTGTGGTGAAGTGTAGTGTAGTGAAGTGTAGTGTGGTGAAGTGTAGTGTGGTGTAGTGTAGTGTAGTGTAGTGTAGTGTAGTGTGGTGTAGTGTAGTGTAGTGTGGTGAAGTGTAGTGTAGTGTAGTGTAGTGTGGTGTAGTGTAGTGTAGTGTGGTGTAGTGTAGTGTGGTGAAGTGTAGTGTGGTGTAGTGTAGTGTAGTGTAGTGTAGTGTGGTGAAGTGTAGTGTGGTGAAGTGTAGTGTGGTGTAGTGTAGTGTAGTGTAGTGTGGTGTAGTGTAGTGTGGTGAAGTGTAGTGTGGTGTAGTGTAGTGTAGTGTAGTGTAGTGTAGTGTAGTGTGGTGAAGTGTAGTGTGGTGTAGTGTAGTGTAGTGTAGTGTAGTGTAGTGTGGTGAAGTGTAGTGTGGTGTAGTGTAGTGTAGTGTAGTGTAGTGTAGTGTAGTGTAGTGTAGTGTGGTGTAGTGTAGTGTGGTGAAGTGTAGTGTGGTGAAGTGTAGTGTAGTGTAGTGTGGTGAAGTGTAGTGTGGTGAAGTGTAGTGTGGTGTAGTGTAGTGTAGTGTAGTGTAGTGTGGTGAAGTGTAGTGTAGTGAAGTGTAGTGTGGTGAAGTGTAGTGTGGTGTAGTGTAGTGTAGTGTGGTGAAGTGTAGTGTAGTGTGGTGAAGTGTAGTGTGGTGTAGTGTAGTGTAGTGTAGTGTAGTGTGGTGAAGTGTAGTGTAGTGTGGTGAAGTGTAGTGTAGTGTGGTGTAGTGTAGTGTAGTGTAGTGTAGTGTAGTGTGGTGAAGTGTAGTGTGGTGAAGTGTAGTGTGGTGAAGTGTAGTGTGGTGAAGTGTAGTGTGGTGAAGTGTGGTGAAGTGTAGTGTAGTGTAGTGTAGTGTAGTGTGGTGAAGTGTAGTGTAGTGAAGTGTAGTGTAGTGTAGTGTAGTGTGGTGAAGTGTAGTGTGGTGAAGTGTAGTGTAGTGTGGTGAAGTGTAGTGTAGTGTAGTGTAGTGTAGTGTGGTGAAGTGTAGTGTGGTGAAGTGTAGTGTGGTGAAGTGTAGTGTAGTGTGGTGAAGTGTAGTGTAGTGTAGTGTAGTGTAGTGTAGTGTGGTGAAGTGTAGTGTTATGTAGTGTAGTGTGGTGAAGTGTAGTGTAGTGTAGTGTAGCTCCTAACCCCAGCTGGACCCTGTGCTCCTAGAGACAACATGCTCTCCTCCCAGGAGCTCCTAACCCCAGCTGGACCCTGTGCTCCTAGAGACAACATGCTCTCCTTCCAGGAGCTCCTAACCCCAGCTGGACCCTGTGCTCCTAGAGACAACATGCTCTCCTTCCAGGAGCTCCTAACCCCAGCTGGACCCTGTGCTCCTAGAGACAACATGCTCTCCTTCCAGGAGCTCCTAACCCCAGCTGGACCCTGTGCTCCTAGAGACAACATGCTCTCCTTCCAGGAGCTCCTAACCCCAGCTGGACCCTGTGCTCCTAGAGACAACATGCTCTCCTTCCAGGAGCTCCTAACCCCAGCTGGACCCTGTGCTCCTAGAGACAACATGCTCTCCTCCCAGGAGCTCCTAACCCCAGCTGGACCCTGTGCTCCTAGAGACAACATGCTCTCCTTCCAGGAGCTCCTAACCCCAGCTGGACCCTGTGCTCCTAGAGACAACACGCTCTCCTTCCAGGAGCTCCTAACCCCAGCTGGACCCTGTGCTCCTAGAGACAACACGCTCTCCTTCCAGGAGCTCCTAACCCCAGCTGGACCCTGTGCTCCTAGAGACAACATGCTCTCCTTCCAGGAGCTCCTAACCCCAGCTGGACCCTGTGCTCCTAGAGACAACATGCTCTCCTTCCAGGAGCTCCTAACCCCAGCTGGACCCTGTGCTCCTAGAGACAACATGCTCTCCTCCCAGGAGCTCCTAACCCCAGCTGGACCCTGTGCTCCTAGAGACAACACGCTCTCCTTCCAGGAGCTCCTAACCCCAGCTGGACCCTGTGCTCCTAGAGACAACACGCTCTCCTTCCAGGAGCTCCTAACCCCAGCTGGACCCTGTGCTCCTAGAGACAACATGCTCTCCTTCCAGGAGCTCCTAACCCCAGCTGGACCCTGTGCTCCTAGAGACAACACGCTCTCCTTCCAGGAGCTCCTAACCCCAGCTGGACCCTGTGCTCCTAGAGACAACATGCTCTCCTTCCAGGAGCTCCTAACCCCAGCTGGACCCTGTGCTCCTAGAGACAACATGCTCTCCTTCCAGGAGCTCCTAACCCCAGCTGGACCCTGTGCTCCTAGAGACAACACGCTCTCAACTGTCTCTATGATGTGTGTGGTGGGAGGGTGTTGTGGTGTAGTGTAGTGTAGTGTAGTGTAGTGTAGTGTAGTGTGGTGTGGTGTAGTGTAGTGTAGTGTGGTGAAGTGTAGTGTAGTGTAGTGTAGTGTGGTGAAGTGTAGTGTAGTGTAGTGTAGTGTGGTGAAGTGTAGTGTAGTGTAGTGTAGTGTAGTGTAGTGTGGTGTGGTGAAGTGTAGTGTAGTGTAGTGTAGTGTAGTGAAGTGTAGTGTAGTGTAGTGTAGTGTGGTGAAGTGTAGTGTAGTGTAGTGTAGTGTAGTGTAGTGTATTGTAGTGTAGTGTAGTGAAGTGTAGTGTGGTGTAGTGTAGTGTAGTGTAGTGTAGTGTAGTGTAGTGTAGTGTGGTGAAGTGTAGTGTAGTGTAGTGTAGTGTAGTGTAGTGTAGTGTGGTGAAGTGTAGTGTAGTGTAGTGTAGTGTAGTGTAGTGTATTGTAGTGTAGTGTAGTGTAGTGTAGTGTGGTGTATTGTAGTGTAGTGTATTGTAGTGTAGTGTATTGTAGTGTATTGTAGTGTAGTGTAGTGTAGTGTATTGTAGTGTAGTGTGGTGAAGTGTAGTGTGGTGTAGTGTAGTGTAGTGTAGTGTAGTGTAGTGTGGTGAAGTGTAGTGTGGTGAAGTGTAGTGTGGTGTAGTGTAGTGTAGTGTAGTGTAGTGTGGTGTAGTGTAGTGTGGTGTAGTGTAGTGTGGTGAAGTGTAGTGTGGTGAAGTGTAGTGTAGTGTAGTGTGGTGAAGTGTAGTGTGGTGAAGTGTAGTGTGGTGTAGTGTAGTGTAGTGTGGTGAAGTGTAGTGTAGTGAAGTGTAGTGTGGTGAAGTGTAGTGTGGTGTAGTGTAGTGTAGTGTAGTGTAGTGTGGTGTAGTGTAGTGTAGTGTGGTGAAGTGTAGTGTAGTGTAGTGTAGTGTGGTGTAGTGTAGTGTAGTGTGGTGTAGTGTAGTGTGGTGAAGTGTAGTGTGGTGTAGTGTAGTGTAGTGTAGTGTAGTGTAGTGTAGTGTGGTGAAGTGTAGTGTGGTGAAGTGTAGTGTGGTGTAGTGTAGTGTAGTGTAGTGTGGTGTAGTGTAGTGTGGTGAAGTGTAGTGTGGTGTAGTGTAGTGTAGTGTAGTGTAGTGTAGTGTGGTGAAGTGTAGTGTGGTGTAGTGTAGTGTAGTGTAGTGTAGTGTAGTGTGGTGAAGTGTAGTGTGGTGTAGTGTAGTGTAGTGTAGTGTAGTGTAGTGTAGTGTAGTGTGGTGTAGTGTAGTGTGGTGAAGTGTAGTGTGGTGAAGTGTAGTGTAGTGTAGTGTGGTGAAGTGTAGTGTGGTGAAGTGTAGTGTGGTGTAGTGTAGTGTAGTGTAGTGTAGTGTGGTGAAGTGTAGTGTAGTGAAGTGTAGTGTGGTGAAGTGTAGTGTGGTGTAGTGTAGTGTAGTGTGGTGAAGTGTAGTGTAGTGTGGTGAAGTGTAGTGTGGTGTAGTGTAGTGTAGTGTAGTGTAGTGTGGTGAAGTGTAGTGTAGTGTGGTGAAGTGTAGTGTAGTGTGGTGTAGTGTAGTGTAGTGTAGTGTAGTGTAGTGTGGTGAAGTGTAGTGTGGTGAAGTGTAGTGTGGTGAAGTGTAGTGTGGTGAAGTGTAGTGTGGTGAAGTGTGGTGAAGTGTAGTGTAGTGTAGTGTAGTGTAGTGTGGTGAAGTGTAGTGTAGTGAAGTGTAGTGTAGTGTAGTGTAGTGTAGTGTGGTGAAGTGTAGTGTGGTGAAGTGTAGTGTAGTGTGGTGAAGTGTAGTGTAGTGTAGTGTAGTGTAGTGTGGTGAAGTGTAGTGTGGTGAAGTGTAGTGTGGTGAAGTGTAGTGTAGTGTGGTGAAGTGTAGTGTAGTGTAGTGTAGTGTAGTGTAGTGTGGTGAAGTGTAGTGTTATGTAGTGTAGTGTGGTGAAGTGTAGTGTAGTGTAGTGTAGTGTGGTGTAGTGTAGTGTGGTGAAGTGTAGTGTAGTGTAGTGTAGTGTAGTGTGATGAAGTGTAGTGTGGTGAAGTGTAGTGTAGTGTGGTGAAGTGTAGTGTAGTGTAGTGTAGTGTAGTGTAGTGTAGTGTGGTGAAGTGTAGTGTTATGTAGTGTAGTGTGGTGAAGTGTAGTGTAGTGTAGTGTAGTGTGGTGAAGTGTAGTGTAGTGTAGTGTAGTGTGGTGTAGTGTAGTGTAGTGTGGTGAAGTGTAGTGTAGTGTAGTGTAGTTTAGTGTAGTGTGGTGTGGTGTGGTGTAGTGTAGTGTAGTGTAGTGTGGTGTAGTGTAGTGTAGTGTGGTGAAGTGTAGTGTAGTGTGGTGAAGTGTAGTGTAGTGTAGTGTGGTGAAGTGTAGTGTAGTGTAGTGTAGTGTAGTGAAGTGTAGTGTGGTGAAGTGTAGTGTGGTGTAGTGTAGTGTAGTGTAGTGTGGTGAAGTGTAGTGTAGTGTAGTGTAGTGTAGTGTAGTGTAGTGTAGTGTAGTGTAGTGTAGTGTGGTGTAGTGTAGTGTAGTGTGGTGAAGTGTAGTGTGGTGTAGTGTAGTGTAGTGTGGTGAAGTGTATTATGGTGTAGTGTAGTGTAGTGTGGTGAAGTGTAGTGTAGTGTAGTGTAGTGTAGTGTAGTGTAGTGTAGTGTGGTGTAGTGCAGTGCAGTGCAGTGTAGTGTAGTGTAGTGTAGTGTAGTGTAGTGTGGTGAAGTGTAGTGTAGTGTAGTGTAGTGTAGTGTGGTGAAGTGTAGTGTAGTGTAGTGTAGTGTAGTGTAGTGTAGTGTAGTGTAGTGTATTGTGGTGTAGTGTAGTGTAGTGTAGTGTAGTGAAGTGTAGTGTGGTGAAGTGTAGTGTAGTGTAGTGTGGTGTAGTGTATTGTAGTGTATTGTAGTGTAGTGTAGTGTAGTGTAGTGTATTGTAGTGTAGTGTAGTGTAGTGTATTGTAGTGTAGTGTAGTGTAGTGTAGTGTGGTGTAGTGTGGTGTAGTGTAGTGTAGTGTAGTGTAGTGTAGTGTAGTGTAGTGTGGTGTAGTGTGGTGTAGTGTAGTGTAGTGTAGTGTAGTGTAGTGTAGTGTGGTGAAGTGTAGAAACATTTATATATGTCCATGTCCTGTAGATGAAAAAGCCCTTGAGTTGTAGAGGGGTAAAACCTGTGTCTCCAGGATGTCTCCTATCTTGTTAATGATGAAACCTCCGTCCTCCCCCTCCTGCTGGTTCCCTCCCTCCCTCCCTCCCTCCCTCCCTCCCTCCCTCCCTCCTGCTGGTTCCCTCCCTCCCTCCCTCCCTCGTCTAACCTGTGTCTCCAGGATGTCTCCTATCTTGTTAATGATGAAACCTCCGTCCTCCCCCTCCCCCTCCCTCCCTCCCTCCCTCCCTCGTCTAACCTGTGTCTCCAGGATGTCTCCTATCTTGTTAATGATGAAACCTCCGTCCTCCCCCTCCTGCTGGCTCTCTCTCTTCCTCTCCAGGAGGCGTGTCAGGAGGGAGGTGTGGAGGCCCTGGAGCTCGTCCAGGACGGGGAACAGCCTGTCGACTGTCTGAGGATCCAGCTGCAGCTCCTTCAGTAGACCCTTACTGTACACCTCCACCATGATCCGCAGGGTCCGCACATGGTGCATCTCTGTCTGCATCAGCTCTGGAGAGGGGGACAACAATGGAGTTAGGGGGAGATACAGGGAGAGAAGGGGTTAAGGTTAGGAGGGTGAGATACAGGGAGAGAGGGGGTTAAGGTTAGGTTAGGAGGGAGAAATACAGGGAGAGAGGGGGTTAAGGTTAGGAGGGTGAGATACAGGGAGAGAGGGGGTTAAGGTTAGGAGGGTGAGATACAGGGAGAGAGGGGGTTAAGGTTAGGAGGGGGAGATACAGGGAGAGAAGGGGTTAAGGTTAGGAGGGGAAGATACAGGGAGAGAGGGGGTTAAGGTTAGGGGGTTGAGATACAGGGAGAGAAGGGGTTAAGGTTAGGAGGGAGAGATACAGGGAGTAACATAGAGGGGTAGTAGTTCATTGTAACCCTAGATAGAGGGGTAGTAGTTCATTGTAACCCTAGATAAAGGGGTAGTAGTTCATTGTAACCCTAGATAGAGGGGTAGTAGTTCATTGTAACTAGATAGAGGGGTAGTAGTTCATTGTAACTAGATATAGGGGTAGTAGTTCATTGTAACTAGATAGAGGGGCAGTAGTTCATTGTAACCCTAGATAGAGGGGTAGTAGTTCATTGTAACCCTAGATAGAGGGGTAGTAGTTCATTGTAACCCTAGATAGAGGGGTAGTAGTTCATTGTAACCCTAGATAGAGGGGTAGTAGTTCATTGTAACCCTAGATAGAGGGGTAGTAGTTCATTGTAACTAGATAGAGGGGTAGTAGTTCATTGTAACCCTAGATAGAGGGGTAGTAGTTCATTGTAACCCTAGATAGAGGGGTAGTAGTTCAGTGTAACTAGATAGAGGGGTAGTAGTTCTTTGTAACCCTAGATAGAGGGGTAGTAGTTCATTGTAACTAGATAGAGGGGTAGTAGTTCATTGTAACTAGATAGAGGGGTAGTAGTTCATTGTAACCCTAGATAGAGGGGTAGTAGTTCATTGTAACCCTAGATAGAGGGGTAGTAGTTAATTGTAACTAGATAGAGGGGTAGTAGTTCATTGTAACTAGATAGAGGGGTAGTAGTTCTTTGTAACCCTAGATAGAGGGGTAGTAGTTCATTGTAACTAGATAGAGGGGTAGTAGTTCATTGTAACCCTAGATAGAGGGGTAGTAGTTAATTGTAACTAGATAGAGGGGTAGTAGTTCATTGTAACTAGATAGAGGGGTAGTAGTTCTTTGTAACCCTAGATAGAGGGGTAGTAGTTCATTGTAACTAGATAGAGGGGTAGTAGTTCATTGTAACCCTAGATAGAGGGGTAGTAGTTCATTGTAACCCTAGATAGAGGGGTAGTAGTTCATTGTAACCCTAGATAGAGGGGTAGTAGTTCATTGTAACCCTAGATAGAGGGGTAGTAGTTCATCGTAACCCTAGATAGAGGGGTAGTAGTTCATTGTAACTAGATATAGGGGTAGTAGTTCATTGTAACTAGATAGAGGGGTAGTAGTTCATTGTAACCCTAGATAGAGGGGTAGTAGTTCATTGTAACCCTAGATAGAGGGGTAGTAGTTCATTGTAACCCTAGATAGAGGGGTAGTAGTTCATTGTAACCCTAGATTGAGGGGTAGTAGTTCATTGTAACCCTAGATAGAGGGGTAGTAGTTCATTGTAACCCTAGATAGAGGGGTAGTAGTTCATTGTAACTAGATAGAGGGGTAGTAGTTCATTGTAACTAGATAGAGGGGTAGTAGTTCATTGTAACCCTAGATAGAGGGGTAGTAGTTCATTGTAACCCTAGATAGAGGGGTAGTAGTTCATTGTAACTAGATAGAGGGGTAGTAGTTCTTTGTAACCCTAGATAGAGGGGTAGTAGTTCATTGTAACCCTAGATAGAGGGGTAGTAGTTCATTGTAACCCTAGATAGAGGGGTAGTAGTTCATTGTAACTAGATAGAGGGGTAGTAGTTCTTTGTAACCCTAGATAGAGGGGTTGTAGTTCATTGTAACCCTAGATAGAGGGGTAGTAGTTCATTGTAACTAGATATAGGGGTAGTAGTTCATTGTAACTAGATAGAGGGGTAGTAGTTCATTGTAACTAGATATAGGGGTAGTAGTTCATTGTAACTAGATAGAGGGGTAGTAGTTCATTGTACCTAGATAGAGGGGTAGTAGTTCATTGTAACCCTAGATAGAGGGGTAGTAGTTCATTGTAACCCTAGATAAAGGGGTAGTAGTTCATTGTAACCCTAGATAGAGGGGTAGTAGTTCATTGTAACCCTAGATAGAGGGGTAGTAGTTCATTGTAACTAGATAGAGGGGTAGTAGTTCATTGTAACTAGATAGAGGGGGTAGTAGTTCATTGTAACTAGATAGAGGGGTAGTAGTTCATTGTAACCCTAGATAGAGGGGTAGTAGTTCATTGTAACCCTAGATAGAGGGGTAGTAGTTCATTGTAACCCTAGATAGAGGGGTAGTAGTTCATTGTAACTAGATAGAGAGTAGTAGTTCATTGTAACCCTAGATAGAGGGGTAGTAGTTCATTGTAACTAGATAGAGGGGTAGTAGTTCATTGTAACTAGATAGAGGGGTAGTAGTTCATTGTAACTAGATAGAGGGGTAGTAGTTCATTGTAACTAGATAGAGGGGTAGTAGTTCATTGTAACCCCGATAGAGGGGTAGTAGTTCATTGTAACCCTAGATAGAGGGGTAGTAGTTCATTATAACCCTAGATAGAGGGGTAGTAGTTCATTGTAACCCTAGATAGAGGGGTAGTAGTTCATTGTAACTAGATAGAGGGGTAGTAGTTCATTGTAACTCTAGATAGAGGGTAGTAGTTCATTGTAACTAGATAGAGGGTAGTAGTTCATTGTAACTAGATAGAGGGGTAGTAGTTCATTGTAACCCTAGATAGAGGGGTAGTAGTTCATTGTAACTAGATAGAGGGGGTAGTAGTTCATTGTAACTAGATAGAGGGGTAGTAGTTCATTGTAACTAGATAGAGGGGTAGTAGTTCATTGTAACCCTAGATAGAGGGGTAGTAGTTCATTGTAACTAGATAGAGGGGTAGTAGTTCATTGTAACCCTAGATAGAGGGGTAGTAGTTCATTGTAACCCTAGATAGAGGGGTAGTAGTTCATTGTAACTAGATAGAGGGGTAGTAGTTCATTGTAACTAGATAGAGGGGTAGTAGTTCATTGTAACTAGATAGAGGGGTAGTAGTTCATTGTAACTAGATAGAGGGGTAGTTGTTAGAGCCGATTTGGGCATATTTTGTATAAAAGGCTGAACATACTGAGCTCCATGTACATTTGTGTAAATATATTAAATATTAATGTATATGATGAAATATTAGGTACGTACCTTTATGATTTATTTACGGATTGAGATATATTCATTTGTTATTAGTGTAACTCCGTTTTTGGCCCCCCCTCTTGCCCATTCATTGTACTGTGTTAATTGTGTTAGTATAAAGGCAGGAAGTTGGGCCTTCGGGGGGAGGAGTCCTTGCTAGATGCGGGAGCGGTATAGTTTTTTGACCATATAGACATACAGAAATACAGACAGACAGGTCATATTATATTATGTATTTGCATTTCAAGTAATCTCTGCTTTAAGTTGATTGGAGAATACCTTTTTGTTAGATAAGAAGAATAAACATTTTTGTTGCACTATATCCCTGGATCTCATTGAATGTTTGGCCGTTTGGAAAGCGTTGAGTGTGGACTGTAGCGTCCGAAACAACCCCGCTTCAGGCTAGGGCAGTGGCTATGGTAAAGAGGAAAGGAAGCCACTACAATCAAGTCAAAAAACTCAGTGAAGGATTACTACCGGAAGGAAATCTCCGGTTCGGACACACGCTGGATTTTGTTCTATTTGTAATTGCATTCGGACCATAAGGACAGCTCGCTTGGAAGGATTTGAACTCCGAGATTTCGCCAGCCGTGAGTAACCACTGCGAATGAATGAGCTGCCCTGTTCAAGGCGATCGTTTGATCATGCATATTATGGAAGCGCAAATGTGCTTATAATTGGAATGTTTGATAAACTTGGGAATGGAATTCAAAATACAGCGCTGTGAAAACAATTAAGAAGTTTAAGTTTGGGAAACACAGATCCTATGCACAATGTAGCCTAATCATATATCTAATATTTGGCCTAACGTGGAAATGCAATCCATCAACGCAACGAATGCAACTTAAGGATCTAAAGATACTGCGTGTTAAAACTTCATTAAAGGGACAAAACCTCAACGGGATGAAATGTTTAAAACGCATCTAAAATGCCAAACTTGCACATGTGCAATTCAAAATGGGTCAATATGCTGAAATGGATGACTGTGTTTTTAAAGATTAAAGGAGGTCTAAAGGGGCATTACGTTTAACAATCAAACCAACAACCGTGTCATTGTAAATTGAGTGAACTAAAAGTGAATGATGGAGGAGGAAATCCCAAATAAGACTCCACTGGAGAGGGCAGAGGAGCATCTAAATTCACTCTATGCAGCCCGGAGAGGCAAACTTGGAGTGTGTACACGCAAAATGAATGAAATAAAAGTCCTTCTTGTTGATGGAGGAAACATTGCAACTGTGAATGAGAGTCTTGAAGCATTTGATGCTGTGCTCAATGACTTTAAGAAGGCTCATGAATCTGTGCTAGAGCTGGTCACAGAGGAGGAACAGGAACAGGAGAGCATTAACTATTATCAACCAAGAATGAGAACTTATGAACATTTCCTGAAAGAGGTGGAAATATGGAAAAAGGCTGAAGTTGAGCCACAAACGCTCATTGAACCACATGACAGCATTTCCAATGTGTCAAAAATATCAAGTAAAACTAAGTATTCTAAGACTGCTTCCTCAGTGTCCTCTGAACGCCTTAAAGCCGAGGCAGAACGAGCAGCTCTACTAGCTCGCCAAGCATCATTACAAGACAAGCATGCATTGGAACTGGAGAAAGCTCAACTGAATGTTAGGATGGAAAAAATGGCACTGGAAACGGACATAGCAGCATATAATGCCAAACTGAAGGTCCTGGAGAGTACCGAGTCAACTTCTCAATCCCATTCTGTGGCAGCCCATTTACTAAGCCAAGAAGATGGAATGAACTCTTATTTTGAGAAACAGGAACCAGAGGTCTATGTGGAACCTGAACCATCACCTGTTGAGTTTGCTGCATTAGGTGCAGTTCCAAAGACCCCACTACAAAGAGTTTTACAACAACCGACCACAAAGCCATCAAACCCTATTCCGAAAACAGTCGTAAACCACACTCTTCAGCAGCCAACAGCAAGGTCTAGCAATCGACACAGAATCAACACTGCGGGTATCAGCCATAATACCAGCCATGATAACCTCTCTACTGTCATGCAAAGGCAGAATGAAATTGCTGACCTCCTTGTACTACAGCACAAACAAGCCACACTCCCTGTTAGGGAGATACCTATGTTTGACGGTGATCCTCTAAACTTTAGGCCATTCATGCGTGCATTTGAGCATGGTATAGAAGATAAGACAAGCAGTCACCAGGATAGGCTCTATTACCTGGAACAATACACCTCTGGTCAGCCCAAGGATCTGGTCCGTAGTTGTCTGCATATGGAAGCCAGAAGAGGCTATGCAGTAGCTAAGAGGTTGTTAAAGGAACACTTTGGCAATGAAATCAAAGTCACCACTGCTTACATGGAAAAGGCTTGGAACTGGACAAACATCAAACCCGATGATGGAAAGGGACTGGGTGGTTATGCACTCTATCTAAGAGGTTGCTGTAACGCTATGCAAGACCTACAGAACATGGAAGAGCTTAATCTTCCCTCCAACATAAAGCTGATCATGTCAAAACTTCCCTACAAACTAAGGGAAAAATGGAGGTCTATGGCATGTGATATTTTAGAGAGAAGTCACCTGAGGGCCCAGTTCAGTGACCTGGTAACGTTCATGGAAAAACAGGCCAAAATACTGCAGGATCCGTTGTATGGAGATATTCAAGATCCCCTGTACAACAAAAGGTTTTTAAAACCCAAAACAGAAGCTGACTTTAAACAGCAGTTCAAGTCCAAGAGTAGGGGAAGCAGCTTTGCCACTACAGTAGCTGTAGTGGCAGATTGTGACTCTGAAAAACCTTTAAAAGAACAAACATTCAAAGTAAAGAGACCAGGCACCTACCCTTCTGATGCTCCCAGTATCTCATGTATATTTTGTGCTGGTGCGCATTTATTGGTCGACTGCCAACAGGTGAAGGCACAGCCACATGAATTCAAGGTTGAGTTTCTGAGATCAAAAGGCCTTTGTTTTGGCTGTTTGATGAGAGGACACTTAAGCAGAGAATGTAAAAGAAGGATGACCTGTCAGAGCTGTCAAAGAAAGCACCCCACTATCCTGCACATTGAAGGAAGAGAGAGATTTAGATCTCAAAAGGCAGATATGAGTGGTGTAGCAGTAAAGCGGGGAGGAGATTGTCAGCAGTGCTCTTGTTTCACTGGAAGCTGGTGAAGATACCGGGGCGGTACAGATTGTGCACTTGCAATTGTGCCAGTTCAAGTAAAGGTGGCAAATGGAAGCAAGTCTGTGTTAACCTATGCGTTTCTCGATTCTGGTAGCTCAGCAACATTTTGTACGGAGAGACTCATGAGGCAGTTGCAAGCTAAAGGCAGTGCGACTGAAATTCTGCTCACGCACAATGGGGCAGGAGAGTCCTACCAAGAGCTTTGAGATATCTGGATTAGAGATTGGCAATGTGGAAGGCGACACATTTCTTGCATTACCAAAGGTCTACACCCAACATAAGATCCCAGTGACAAGAGAGAACATTCCCACTCAGAAAGAGCTCAAAAGGTGGCCATACCTGAAAGAGGTTCAGTTGAAGGAGATTGATGCCGACGTCGAACTTCTGATTGGCGTAAATGCTCCAAAGGCAATGGAACCCTGGCAAATCATAAATAGCCAAGGCAACGGACCGTATGCAGTGAAAACCCTCTTTGGATGGGTGATGAATGGTCCTCTCAACAGTTGTACCATGGCAGAAGAATCCGGGCGTCCTACGGTGATGGCTAATCGTATCTCAATGGCCGACCTGGGGGTTCTTCTTGTAAATCAGTACAACCATGACTTCCCTGAGAGAGAGTATGAAGAGAAAAGTGAGATGTCAGCTGAGGATCGTAGGTTTATGGAGATTGTATCAAGCTCCATAACCCTCAAAGACCATCACTACTACTTACCGTTGCCCTTTCGCAACAAAGATGTAGTCCTGCCAAACAACCGTGACATGGCAAAGCAGCGGGCTCTAAATATTATCAGGAAGTTCAAGAAGGACAAAGGTTACGCTGCAGAGTACAAAGGCTTCATGGAAGAGATGATAACAAAAGGTTACGCCGAGAAGGTACCACGAGAACAGCTCCTCAGAGAGAAAGGCAAGGTATGGTACATACCACACCATGGCGTTCACCATAAGCGCAAAGGAACGATACGAGTGGTGTTTGACTGTTCATCATCCTATAAAGGTACATCTCTTAACAGTGAACTCCTTCAAGGCCCTGACCTGGCAAACACGCTTATAGGAGTCTTGCTAAGATTTTGGCAAGAGCACATTGCCATGATGGCAGACATCGAAGGAATGTTCCATCAAGTACGTGTCCATGAAGATGACTTAGACTTCCTGCGATTCCTATGGTGGCCGGATGGTGATACTAACAAAAGATTGGAGGAGTACAGAATGACAGTACATCTTTTCGGTGCTATATCCTCTCCAAGTTGTGCAAACTTTGCACTGCGAAAGACTGCAGAAGACAACTGTGAGGGGGTACGATGAAGAGGTGATTCAAACAGTCAAGTCCAACTTCTATGTTGATGACTGCCTCAAGTCAGTGGCCACAGAAGAACAAGCCATAGCTCTCACAAGAAACCTCAGGGATGTGTGCTCTCAAGGTGGGTTCAAATTGACCAAGTGGGTCAGCAACAGCCGCACTGTACTAGCTTCTATCCCTGATGAACACAAAGCCAAGCAGATAAAAGAACTGGACCTGGACAGAGAAAAGCTGCCTGTTGAAAGAGCACTTGGAATCCGATGGAACATTGAAAGGGATGTGTTTAACTTCCAGGTCACTGTCAAGAACAGACCCCTTACAAGAAGAGGTATTCTCTCAACTGTCAGCTCTATTTATGATCCATTAGGTTTCCTCGCCCCATTCGTATTAAAGGCAAAGCAAATTCTTCAAGTGCTCTGCAAGCTAAAGTGTGGATGGGACGAAGTCATCCCTGAAGAACACTCTATTTCATGGAAGAGATGGCTCTTAGAGCTGGACCAGCTCTCCAGATTCCAGATCAACAGGTGTATGATGCCGGAGAACTTTGGTCAAATCAAGACCGCACAGCTGCATCGCTTCGGTGATGCAAGTGAACAAGGTTATGGCACGGCAAGCTACCTTAGGTTCACAAACGTTATGGAAAAGGTCCACATCGCATTCATACTGGGGAAATCAAGGGTGACTCCACTCAAGCAGATGACGATCCCCAGACTGGAACTTGCTGCAGCAACATTGGCAGTGCGAGTGGACAGGATGTTAAGGTTGGAGCTCCAGATTGAACTTGAGAGTCAACTTTCTGGACAGACAGCCAGTCGGTGCTAAAATACATCCGCAACGATACCAAGAGATTCCATACTTTTGTGGCTAATAGGGTTGCTATGATCCGTGACCTATCGAAAGCAAAACAGTGGAGGTATTTGAACTCCAAACACAACCCAGCCGATGATGCCTCAAGAGGATTACATGTTGAAACTTTCCTGAACTCAAAGAGATGGCGCAAAGGACCAGAATTCCTGGAGAAAACAGAAACACAATGGCCGAAAGTCCCCGAGGAGCTTGGCTCCATCCCTCCAGATGATCCAGAGGTGAGAAAAGACGTCATCGTAAACAGTACATGTGTGGAAGAAAAGAGTCCGACCAGCAAACTGATTGAGTACTATTCAACATGGAACAGCTTGAAGAAAGCAGTTGCCTGGATGCTGAAACTGAAGAGACTTCTACTACAGTTAAGCCAGAAAAGGAAAGTTCTCACCCAAACTGATCCAGGATCAGATCAGAGTCTGACAAACTCACTGAAGGAACAAATTGACAAGTTCAAACTGACGTTTGGAAAAAGAAAGTCTGTCTGTAGATGACCTAGATGAAGCAGAAAAAGGTCATCATTCGATTTGAGCAACGACAGCACTTTAAACAAGAAATTGCACTAGTTGTAAAAGGGAAAACAATGTGCCAAGAGAAGCGGCTCAATCTGTAAGCTTGATCCAATAGTTGACAATGGCATTCTGAGAGTAGGAGGAAGGTTAAGCAAAGCTGCTATGCCTACGGAACTAAAGAATCCTATGATCCTGCCCAAAGACTCCTACATCTCCAGACTGATCTTACTCCACATCCATGAGCAGGTTGGCCACTCTGGGAGAGGTCACATGCTTTCTAGACTTCGCCAGCGATATTGGATACCCTGTGCCAACTCCTTAGCAAGGAAGATCCTTAAGAGCTGTGTCTTCTGCAGGCGGATGCAAGCTAGAGCTGGGGAACAGAAGATGGCTGACCTTCCACAAGATCGGGTAGCACCTGATTTGCCGCCTTTCACCCATGTGGGCATAGATTACTTTGGCCCCATAGAGGTGAAGCGAGGCCGCGTTCATGTGAAGCGGTATGGTGTGATCTTTACTTGCCTTGTGAGTCGAGCTGTCCATCTAGAAGTTGCTAGTTATCTGGATACTGATTCCTGCATCAATGCCCTGCGCAGGTTCATCTGTCGAAGGGGCCCAGTAACAAGTATCAGAACAGACAATGGCACCAACTTTGTTGGAACACACAGAGAGCTAGGAGAAGCTCTGAAAGAGCTGGATCACAACAAGATTCAAAATAAATTACTGAAGGAAGGAGTGACATGGTCATTCAACCCTCCCTCTGGAGCCCACCATGGGGGGTATGGGAGAGGTTGATCCGACTGGTGAAAAAGATCCTCTATTCAGTCCTTAAAGAGCAAGTACTGGATGATGAGGCTTTGCAGACAGCCTTGTGTGAAGTTGAGGCGATTATGAACGACAGACCAATCACTACTGTAACAAATGACCCCTAACGATCTAGAACCCCTGACTCCGAACCATCTGCTTCATCTGAAAGCAAAGCCAGTCCTGCCACCAGGACTATTCCAGAGAAGTGACCTATACTCACGAAGGAGATGGAAGCAAGTACAATATATCACTGACCTCTTCTGGAAGAGATGGATCAGGGAGTATCTTCCCACTTATGCAGGAGCGGAACAAGTGGAACAAAACTAAGAGAAACTTCAGTCCTGGTGACCTTGTGGTCATCGTCGATGACACCGCCCCAAGGAACTCTTGGCTAATGGGGCGTGTGGTGAAGGCTTTGCCAGGGGCCAAAGGTCTTGTCCGGAGCGTCATGGTTAAGACTAAGACCAATATCCTACAGAGACCTATCAATAAACTCTGTCTGCTCCTTGAGGCGACGAAGTGAGACACACACACACACACACACAGTGCTCCATCTTTGAATCACGTGCACCTCTGATTCGTTGATGTCGTACTCTTACATTCTTTGATGTCATAAATTTTTTGGACGTCAAACTCTTGACATTTTTGGAAGTTGAACACCTTTACACTTCAACTCAGACTGAGATCTATGGACTATTTTCCTATATGGCACCTTGTATATTTGTATATAGCTATGAACTGTAATGGTGCTCTGGTATAGAATGTTTTTGTATTGGCTCTACGCTTGAATATTAAGTAATTGTTGTGCATTCAGTGCAGTCAACAATTAGGGGCGGTATGTTAGAGCCGATTTGGGCATATTTTGTATAAAAGACTGAACATACTGAGCTCCATGTACATTTGTGTAAATATATTAAATATTAATGTATATGATGAAATATTAGGTACGTACCTTTATGATTTATTTACCGATTGAGATATATTCATTTGTTATTAGTGTAACTCAGTTTTTGGCCCCCCCCTCTTTCCCATTCATTGTACTGTGTTAATTGTGTTAGTATAAAGGCAGGAAGTTGGGCCTTCGGGGGAGGAGTCCTTGCTAGATGCGGGAGCGGTATAGTTTTTTGACCATATAGACATACAGAAATACAGACAGACAGGTCATATTATATTATGTATTTGCATTTCAAGTAATCTCTGCTTTAAGTTGATTGGAGAATACCTTTTTGTTAGATAAGAAGAATAAACATTTTTGTTGCACTATATCCCTGGATCTCATTGAATGTTTGGCCGTTTGGAAACGTTGAGTGTGGACTGTATGCGTCCGAAACAACCCCGCTTCAGGCTAGGGCAGTGGCTATGGTAAAGAGGAAAGGAAGCCACTACAGTAGTAGTTCATTGTAACTAGATAGAGGGGTAGTAGTTCATTGTAACTAGATAGAGGGGTAGTAGTTCATTGTAGCCCCAGATAGAGGGGTAGTAGTTCATTGTAACCCTAGATAGAGGGGTAGTAGTTCATTATAACCCTAGATAGAGGGGTAGTAGTTCATTGTAACCCTAGATAGAGAGGTAGTAGTTCATTGTAACTAGATAGAGGGTAGTAGTTCATTGTAACTCTAGATAGAGGGGTAGTAGTTCATTGTAACTAGATAGAGGGGTAGTAGTTCATTGTAACTAGATAGAGGGGTAGTAGTTCATTGTAACCCTAGATAGAGGGTAGTAGTTCATTGTAACTAGATAGAGGGGTAGTAGTTCATTGTAACTAGTTAGAGGGGTAGTAGTTCATTGTAACTAGATAGAGGGTAGTAGTTCATTGTAACCCTAGATGAGGGTGTAGTTCATTGTAACCATGTGTAGTTCATTGTAACCTAGATAGAGGGGTAGTAGTTCATTGTAACCCTAGATAGAGGGGTAGTAGTTCATTGTAACCTAGATAGAGGGGTAGTAGTTCATTGTAACCCTAGATAGAGGGGTAGTAGTTCATTGTAACCCTAGATAGAGGGTAGTAGTTCATTATAACCCTAGATAGAGGGGTAGTAGTTCATTATAACCCTAGATAGAGGGGTAGTAGTTCATTGTAACTAGATAGAGGGTTGTAGTTCATCGTAACCCTAGATAGAGGGGTAGTAGTTCATTGTAACCCTAGATAGAGGGGTAGTATTTCATTGTAACCCTAGATAGAGGGGTAGTAGTTCATTGTAACTAGATAGAGGGGTAGTAGTTCATTGTAACCCTAGATAGAGGGGTAGTAGTTCATTGTAACTAGATAGAGGGGTAGTAGTTCATTGTAACCCTAGATAGAGGGGTAGTAGTTCATTGTAACTAGATAGAGGGGTAGTAGTTCATTGTAACCCTAGATTGAGGGGTAGTAGTTCATTATAACCCTAGATAGAGGGGTAGTAGTTCATTATAACCCTAGATAGAGGGGTAGTAGTTCATTATAACCCTAGATAGAGGGGTAGTAGTTCATTGTAACTAGATAGAGGGGTTGTAGTTCATCATAACCCTAGATAGAGGGGTAGTAGTTCATTGTAACCCTAGATAGAGGGGTAGTAGTTCATTGTAACTCTAGATAGAGGGGTAGTAGTTCATTGTAACTAGATAGAGGGGTAGTAGTTCATTGTAACCCTAGATAGAGGGGTAGTAGTTCATTGTAACCCTAGATAGAGGGGTAGTAGTTCATTGTAACTAGATAGAGGGGTAGTAGTTCATTGTAACTAGATAGAGGGGTAGTAGTTCATTGTAACCCTAGATAGAGGGGTAGTAGTTCATTGTAACCCTAGATAGAGGGTAGTAGTTCATTATAACCCTAGATAGAGGGGTAGTAGTTCATTGTAACTAGATAGAGGGGTAGTAGTTCATTGTAACTAGATAGAGGGTAGTAGTTCATTGTAACCCTAGATAGAGGGGTAGTAGTTCATTGTAACCCTAGATAGAGGGGTAGTAGTTCATCGTAACCCTAGATAGAGGGGTAGTAGTTCATTGTAACTAGATATAGGGGTAGTAGTTCATTGTAACTAGATAGAGGGGTAGTAGTTCATTGTAACCCTAGATAGAGGGGTAGTAGTTCATTGTAACCCTAGATAGAGGGGTAGTAGTTCATTGTAACCCTAGATAGAGGGGTAGTAGTTCATTGTAACCCTAGATTGAGGGGTAGTAGTTCATTGTAACCCTAGATAGAGGGGTAGTAGTTCATTGTAACCCTAGATAGAGGGGTAGTAGTTCATTGTAACTAGATAGAGGGGTAGTAGTTCTTTGTAACTAGATAGAGGGGTAGTAGTTCATTGTAACCCTAGATAGAGGGGTAGTAGTTCATTGTAACCCTAGATAGAGGGGTAGTAGTTCATTGTAACTAGATAGAGAGTAGTAGTTCATTGTAACCCTAGATAGAGGGGTAGTAGTTCATTGTAACTAGATAGAGGGGTAGTAGTTCATTGTAACCCTAGATAGAGGGGTAGTAGTTCATTGTAACTAGATAGAGGGGTAGTAGTTCTTTGTAACCCTAGATAGAGGGTTGTAGTTCATTGTAACCCTAGATAGAGGGGTAGTAGTTCATTGTAACTAGATATAGGGGTAGTAGTTCATTGTAACTAGATAGAGGGGTAGTAGTTCATTGTAACTAGATATAGGGGTAGTAGTTCATTGTAACTAGATAGAGGGTAGTAGTTCATTGTACCTAGATAGAGGGGTAGTAGTTCATTGTAACCCTAGATAGAGGGGTAGTAGTTCATTGTAACCCCTAGATAAAGGGGTAGTAGTTCATTGTAACCCTAGATAGAGGGGTAGTAGTTCATTGTAACCCTAGATAGAGGGGTAGTAGTTCATTGTAACTAGATAGAGGGGTAGTAGTTCATTGTAACTAGATAGAGGGGTAGTAGTTCATTGTAACTAGATAGAGGGTAGTAGTTCATTGTAACCCTAGATAGAGGGGTAGTAGTTCATTGTAACCCTAGATAGAGGGGTAGTAGTTCATTGTAACCCTAGATAGAGGGTAGTAGTTCATTGTAACTAGATAGAGGGGTAGTAGTTCATTGTAACTAGATAGAGGGTAGTAGTTCATTGTAACTAGATAGAGGGTAGTAGTTCATTGTAACTAGATAGAGGGTAGTAGTTCATTGTAACTAGATAGAGGGGTAGTAGTTCATTGTAACTAGATAGAGGGGTAGTAGTTCATTGTAACTAGATAGAGGGGTAGTAGTTCATTGTAACCCCAGATAGAGGGGTAGTAGTTCATTGTAACCCTAGATAGAGGGGTAGTAGTTCATTATAACCCTAGATAGAGGGTAGTAGTTCATTGTAACCCTAGATAGAGGGTAGTAGTTCATTGTAACTAGATAGAGGGGTAGTAGTTCATTGTAACTCTAGATAGAGGGGTAGTAGTTCATTGTAACTAGATAGAGGGGTAGTAGTTCATTGTAACTAGATAGAGGGTAGTAGTTCATTGTAACCCTAGATAGAGGGGTAGTAGTTCATTGTAACTAGATAGAGGGGTAGTAGTTCATTGTAACTAGATAGAGGGTAGTAGTTCATTGTAACTAGATAGAGGGGTAGTAGTTCATTGTAACCCTAGATAGAGGGTAGTAGTTCATTGTAACTAGATAGAGGGTAGTAGTTCATTGTAACCCTAGATAGAGGGGTAGTAGTTCATTGTAACCCTAGATAGAGGGTAGTAGTTCATTGTAACTAGATAGAGGGGTAGTAGTTCATTGTAACTAGATAGAGGGTAGTAGTTCATTGTAACTAGATAGAGGGGTAGTAGTTCATTGTAACTAGATAGAGGGGTAGTAGTTCATTGTAACTAGATAGAGGGTAGTAGTTCATTGTAACTAGATAGAGGGGTAGTAGTTCATTGTAACCCCAGATAGAGGGGTAGTAGTTCATTGTAACCCTAGATAGAGGGTAGTAGTTCATTATAACCCTAGATAGAGGGGTAGTAGTTCATTGTAACCCTAGATGGAGGGGTAGTAGTTCATTGTAACTAGATAGAGGGGTAGTAGTTCATTGTAACTCTAGATAGAGGGGTAGTAGTTCATTGTAACTAGATAGAGGGGTAGTAGTTCATTGTAACTAGATAGAGGGGTAGTAGTTCATTGTAACCCTAGATAGAGGGGTAGTAGTTCATTGTAACTAGATAGAGGGGTAGTAGTTCATTGTAACTAGTTAGAGGGGTAGTAGTTCATTGTAACTAGATAGAGGGTAGTAGTTCATTGTAACCCTAGATAGAGGGTAGTAGTTCATTGTAACTAGATAGAGGGTAGTAGTTCATTGTAACCCTAGATAGAGGGGTAGTAGTTCATTGTAACTAGATAGAGGGGTAGTAGTTCATTGTAACCCTAGATAGAGGGGTAGTAGTTCATTGTAACCCTAGATAGAGGGTAGTAGTTCATTATAAGCCTAGATAGAGGGGTAGTAGTTCATTATAACCCTAGATAGAGGGGTAGTAGTTCATTGTAACTAGATAGAGGGGTTGTAGTTCATCGTAACCCTAGATAGAGGGTAGTAGTTCATTGTAACCCTAGATAGAGGGGTAGTAGTTCATTGTAACCCTAGATAGAGGGTAGTAGTTCATTGTAACTAGATAGAGGGGTAGTAGTTCATTGTAACCCTAGATAGAGGGGTAGTAGTTCATTGTAACCCTAGATAGAGGGGTAGTAGTTCATTGTAACTAGATAGAGGGGTAGTAGTTCATTGTAACTAGATAGAGGGGTAGTAGTTCATTGTAACCCTAGATAGAGGGTAGTAGTTCATTGTAACCCTAGATAGAGGGTAGTAGTTCATTATAACCCTAGATAGAGGGTAGTAGTTCATTGTAACTAGATAGAGGGTAGTAGTTCATTGTAACTAGATAGAGGGTAGTAGTTCATTGTAACCCTAGATAGAGGGGTAGTAGTTCATTGTAACCCTAGATAGAGGGGTAGTAGTTCTTTGTAACTAGATAGAGGGGTAGTAGTTCATTGTAACTAGATAGAGGGGTAGTAGTTCATTGTAACTAGATAGAGGGGTAGTAGTTCATTGTAACCCTAGATAGAGGGTAGTAGTTCATTGTAACCCTAGATAGAGGGGTAGTAGTTCTTTGTAACCCCTAGATAGAGGGGTAGTAGTTCATTGTAACCCTAGATAGAGGGGCAGTAGTCCATTGTAACTAGATAGAGAGGTAGTAGTTCATTGTAACTAGATAGAGGGGTAGTAGTTCATTGTAACCCTAGATAGAGGGTAGTAGTTCATTGTAACCCTAGATAGAGGGTAGTAGTTCATTGTAACCCTAGATAGAGGGGTAGCAGTTCATTGTAACCCTAGATAGAGGGGTAGTAGTTCATTATAACCCTAGATAGAGGGTAGTAGTTCATTGTAACTAGATAGAGGGGTTGTAGTTCATCGTAACCCTAGATAGAGGGGTAGTAGTTCATTGTAACCCTAGATAGAGGGGTAGTAGTTCATTGTAACCCTAGATAGAGGGGTAGTAGTTCATTGTAACTAGATAGAGGGGTAGTAGTTCATTGTAACCCCTAGATAGAGGGTAGTAGTTCATTGTAACCCTAGATAGAGGGGTAGTAGTTCATTGTAACCTAGATAGAGGGGTAGTAGTTCATTGTAACTAGATAGAGGGGTAGTAGTTCATTGTAACCCTAGATAGAGGGTAGTAGTTCATTGTAACCCTAGATAGAGGGGTAGTAGTTCATTATAACCCTAGATAGAGGGGTAGTAGTTCATTGTAACTAGATAGAGGGGTAGTAGTTCATTGTAACTAGATAGAGGGGTAGTAGTTCATTGTAACCCTAGATAGAGGGGTAGTAGTTCATTGTAACCCTAGATAGAGGGGTAGTAGTTCTTTGTAACTAGATAGAGGGTAGTAGTTCATTGTAACTAGATAGAGGGTAGTAGTTCATTGTAACTAGATAGAGGGGAGTAGTTCATTGTAACCCTAGATAGAGGGTAGTAGTTCATTGTAACCCCTAGATAGAGGGTAGATAGTTCTTTGTAACCCTAGATAGAGGGGTAGTAGTTCATTGTAACCCTAGATAGAGGGGCAGTAGTTCATTGTAACTAGATAGAGGGTAGTAGTTCATTGTAACCCTAGATAGAGGGGTAGTAGTTCATTGTAACCTAGATAGAGGGGTAGTAGTTCATTGTAACCCTAGATAGAGGGGTAGTAGTTCATTGTAACCCTAGATAGAGGGGTAGTAGTTCATTGTAACTAGATAGAGGGTAGTAGTTCATTGTAACTAGATAGAGGGGTAGTAGTTCATTGTAACTAGATAGAGGGGTAGTAGTTCATTGTAACCCTAGATAGAGGGGTAGTAGTTCATTGTAACCCTAGATAGAGGGGTAGTAGTTCATTGTAACCCTAGATAGAGGGGTTCATTGTAACTAGATAGAGGGTAGTAGTTCATTGTAACTAGATAGAGGGTAGTAGTTCATTGTAACTAGATAGAGGGGTAGTAGTTCATTGTAACCCCTAGATAGAGGGTAGTAGTTCATTGTAACCCTAGATAGAGGGGTAGTAGTTCATTGTAACCCCTAGATAGAGGGTAGTAGTTCATTGTAACCCTAGATAGAGGGGTAGTAGTTCATTGTAACCCTAGATAGAGGGTAGTAGTTCATTGTAACCCTAGATAGAGGGGTAGTAGTTCATTGTAACCCTAGATAGAGGGGTAGTAGTTCATTGTAACCCTAGATAGAGGGGTAGTAGTTCATTGTAACCCTAGATAGAGGGGTAGTAGTTCATTGTAACCCTAGATAGAGGGTAGTAGTTCATTGTAACTAGATAGAGGGGTAGTAGTTCATTGTAACCTAGATAGAGGGGTAGTAGTTCATTGTAACTAGATAGAGGGGTAGTAGTTCATTGTAACCCTAGATAGAGGGTAGTAGTTCATTGTAACCCTAGATAGAGGTAGTAGTTCATTGTAACTAGATAGAGGGGTAGTAGTTCATTGTAACCCAGATAGAGGGTTAGTAGTTCATTGTAACCTAGATAGAGGGGTAGTAGTTCATTGTAACCCTAGATAGAGGGTAGTAGTTCATTGTAACCCTAGATAGAGGGGGTAGTAGTTCATTGTAACCCTAGATAGAGGGTAGTAGTTCATTGTAACTAGATAGAGGGGTAGTAGTTCATTGTAACCCCTAGATAGAGGGGTAGTAGTTCATTGTAACCCTAGATAGAGGGGTAGTAGTTCATTGTAACCCTAGATGAGGGGTAGTAGTTCATTGTAACCCTAGATAGAGGGGTAGTAGTTCATTGTAACCCTAGATAGAGGGTAGTAGTTCATTGTAACCCTAGATAGAGGGGTAGTAGTTCATTGTAACTAGATAGAGGGGTAGTAGTTCATTGTAACCCTAGATAGAGGGTAGTAGTTCATTGTAACTAGATAGAGGGGTAGTAGTTCATTGTAACCCTAGATAGAGGGGTAGTAGTTCATTGTAACCCTAGATAGAGGGGTAGTAGTTCATTGTAACCCTAGATAGAGGGGTAGTAGTTCATTGTAACCCTAGATAGAGGGTAGTAGTTCATTGTAACCCTAGATAGAGGGGTAGTAGTTCATTGTAACCCTAGATAGAGGGGTAGTAGTTCATTGTAACCCTAGATAGAGGGGTAGTAGTTCATTGTAACCCTAGATAGAGGGGTAGTAGTTCATTGTAACCCTAGATAGAGGGTAGTAGTTCATTGTAACCCTAGATAGAGGGGTAGTAGTTCATTGTAACCCTAGATAGAGGGGTAGTAGTTCATTGTAACCCCTAGATAGAGGGTAGTAGTTCATTGTAACTAGATAGAGGGGTAGTAGTTCATTGTAACTAGATAGAGGGGTAGTAGTTCATTGTAACTAGATAAGGGGTAGTAGTTCATTGTAACCCTAGATAGAGGGTAGTGTTCATTGTAACCCTAGATAGAGGGTAGTAGTTCATTGTAACCCTAGATAGAGGTTAGTAGTTCATTGTAACCAGATAGAGGGGTAGTAGTTCATTGTAACTAGATAGAGGGTAGTAGTTCATTGTAACTAGATAGAGGGGTAGTAGTTCATTGTAACTAGATAGAGGGTAGTAGTTCATTGTAACTAGATAGAGGGGTAGTAGTTCATTGTAACCCCAGATAGAGGGTAGTAGTTCATTGTAACCCTAGATAGAGGGGTAGTAGTTCATTGTAACCCTAGATAGAGGTAGTAGTTCATTGTAACCTAGATAGAGGGGTAGTAGTTCATTGTAACTAGATAGAGGGGTAGTAGTTCATTGTAACTCTAGATAGAGGGGTAGTAGTTCATTGTAACTAGATAGAGGGGTAGTAGTTCATTGTAACTAGATAGAGGGGTAGTAGTTCATTGTAACCCTAGATAGAGGGGTAGTAGTTCATTGTAACCTAGATAGAGGGGTAGTAGTTCATTGTAACCCTATAGAGGGGTAGTAGTTCATTGTAACCTAGATAGAGGGTAGTAGTTCATTGTAACCCTAGATAGAGGGGTAGTAGTTCATTGTAACTAGATAGAGGGGTAGTAGTTCATTGTAACCCTAGATAGAGGGGTAGTAGTTCATTGTAACTAGATAGAGGGGTAGTAGTTC
The DNA here is from genome assembly GCF_020615455.1 of Coregonus clupeaformis. Lineage (NCBI taxonomy): Eukaryota > Metazoa > Chordata > Actinopteri > Salmoniformes > Salmonidae > Coregonus > Coregonus clupeaformis. The sequence continues at coordinate 61,996 of NW_025534519.1, read as the reverse complement.
ATTGTAACCCTAGATAGAGGGGTAGTAGTTCATTGTAACCCTAGATAGAGGGTAGTAGTTCATTGTAACCCTAGATAGAGGGTAGTAGTTCATTGTAACCCTAGATAGAGGGGTAGTAGTTCATTGTAACCTAGATAGAGGGTAGTAGTTCATCGTAACCTAGATAGAGGGTAGTAGTTCATTGTAACTAGATAGAGGGTAGTAGTTCATTGTAACCCTAGATAGAGGGGTAGTAGTTCATTGTAACTAGATAGAGGGGTAGTAGTTCATTGTAACCCTAGATAGAGGGGTAGTAGTTCATTGTAACCCTAGATAGAGGGGTAGTAGTTCATTGTAACTAGATAGAGGGGGTAGTAGTTCATTGTAACCTAGATAGAGGGGTAGTAGTTCATTGTAACCTAGATAGAGGGGTAGTAGTTCATTGTAACCCTAGATAGAGGGGTAGTAGTTCATTATAACCCTAGATAGAGGGGTAGTAGTTCATTGTAACCCTAGATAGAGGGGGGTAGTAGTTCATTGTAACCCTAGATAGAGGGGTAGTAGTTCATTGTAACCCTAGATAGAGGGGTAGTAGTTCATTGTAACCCTAGATAGGGGGTAGTAGTTCATTGTAACCCTAGATAGAGGGGTAGTAGTTCATTGTAACCTAGATAGAGGGTAGTAGTTCATTGTAACCTAGATAGAGGGGTAGTAGTTCATTGTAACTAGATAGAGGGTAGTAGTTCATTGTAACTAGATAGAGGGGTAGTAGTTCATTGTAACCCTAGATAGAGGGTAGTAGTTCATTGTAACTAGATAGAGGGGAGTAGTTCATTGTAACCTAGATAGAGGGGTAGTAGTTCATTGTAACCCTAGATAGAGGGGTAGTAGTTCATTGTAACCCTAGATAGAGGGGGTAGTAGTTCATTGTAACTAGATAGAGGGGGTAGTAGTTCATTGTAACCCTAGATAGAGTGCAGTACATTGTAACCCTAGATAGAGGGGTAGTAGTTCATTGTAACCTAGATAGAGGGTAGTAGTTCATTGTAACTAGATAGAGGGGTAGTAGTTCATTGTAACCCTAGATAGAGGGTAGTAGTTCATTGTAACCCTAGATAGAGGGGTAGTAGTTCATTGTAACCCTAGATAGAGGGGTAGTAGTTCATTGTAACTAGATAGAGGGGTAGTAGTTCATTGTAACCCCTAGATAGAGGGGGTAGTAGTTCATTGTAACTAGATAGAGGGGTAGTAGTTCATTGTAACTAGATAGAGGGGGGTAGTAGTTCATTGTAACTAGATAGAGGGGTAGTAGTTCATTGTAACCCTAGATAGAGGGGTAGTAGTTCATTGTAACCCTAGATAGAGGGTAGTAGTTCATTGTAACCCTAGATAGAGGGTAGTAGTTCATTGTAACTAGATAGAGGGTAGTAGTTCATTGTAACCTAGATAGAGGGGTAGTAGTTCATTGTAACCCCTAGATAGAGGGGACAGTAGTTCATTGTAACTAGATAGAGGGGGTAGTAGTTCATTGTAACCTAGATAGAGGGGTAGTAGTTCATTGTAACCCTAGATAGAGGGTAGTAGTTCATTGTAACCCTAGATAGAGGGGTAGTAGTTCATTGTAACTAGATAGAGGGGTAGTAGTTCATTGTAACCCTAGATAGAGGGGTAGTAGTTCATTGTAACCCTAGATAGAGGGTAGTAGTTCATTGTAACCCTAGATAGAGGGGTAGTAGTTCATTGTAACCCTAGATAGAGGGGTAGTAGTTCATTGCAACTAGATAGAGGGGTAGTAGTTCATTGTAACCCTAGATAGAGGGGTAGTAGTTCATTGTAACCCCTAGATAGAGGGGTAGTAGTTCATTGTAACCCTAGATAGAGGGGTAGTAGTTCATTGTAACCTAGATAGAGGGTTAGTAGTTCATTGTAACCTAGATAGAGGGTAGTAGTTCATTGTAACTAGATAGAGGGGTAGTAGTTCATTGTAACTAGATAGAGGGGTAGTAGTTCATTGTAACCCTAGATAGAGGGGTAGTAGTTCATTGTAACTAGATAGAGGGGTAGTAGTTCATTGTAACTAGATAGAGGGTAGTAGTTCATTGTAACCCTAGATAGAGGGGTAGTAGTTCATTGTAACCCTAGATAGAGGGTAGTAGTTCATTGTAACCTAGATAGAGGGGTAGTAGTTCATTGCTAACTCAGATAGAGGGGTAGTAGTTCATTGTAACCCTAGATAGAGGCAGTTCATGTAACCCTAGATAGAGGGGTAGTAGTTCATTGTAACCCTAGATAGAGGGTAGTAGTTCATTGCAACCTAGATAGAGGGTAGTAGTTCATTGTAACCTAGATAGAGGGTAGTAGTTCATTGTAACCCTAGATAGAGGGTAGTAGTTCATTGTAACCCTAGATAGAGGAGTTAGTAGTTCATTGTAACCCTAGATAGAGGGTAGTAGTTCATTGTAACCCAGATAGAGGGGTAGTAGTTCATTGTAACTAGATAGAGGGGTAGTAGTTCATTGAAACCCTAGATAGAGGGGTAGTAGTTCATTGTAACCCTAGATAGAGGGGTAGTAGTTCATTGTAACCCTAGATAGAGGGGTAGTAGTTCATTGTAACCCTAGATAGAGGGGTAGTAGTTCATTGTAACTAGATAGAGGGGTAGTAGTTCATTGTAACCCTAGATAGAGGGGTAGTAGTTCATTGTAACCCTAGATAGAGGGTAGTAGTTCATTGTAACCCTAGATAGAGGGGTAGTAGTTCATTGTAACCCTAGATAGAGGGGTAGTAGTTCATTGTAACTAGATAGAGGGTAGTAGTTCATTGTAACTAGATAGAGGGTAGTAGTTCATTGTAACCTAGATAGAGGGGTAGTAGTTCATTGTAACCCTAGATAGAGGGGTAGTAGTTCATTGTAACCCTAGATAGAGGGGTAGTAGTTCATTGTAACCTAGATAGAGGGGTAGTAGTTCATTGTAACCCTAGATAGAGGGGTAGTAGTTCATTGTAACTAGATAGAGGGGGTAGTAGTTCATTGTAACCCTAGATAGAGGGGTAGTAGTTCATTGTAACCCTAGATAGAGGGTAGTAGTTCATTGTAACTCTAGATAGAGGGGTAGTAGTTCATTGTAACCTAGATAGAGGGGTAGTAGTTCATTGTAACCCTAGATAGAGGGGTAGTAGTTCATTGTAACCTAGATAGAGGGTAGTAGTTCATTGTAACCCTAGATAGAGGGGTAGTAGTTCATTGTAACCCTAGATAGAGGGTAGTAGTTCATTGTAACCCTAGATAGAGGGGTAGTAGTTCATTGTAACCTAGATAGAGGGGTAGTAGTTCATTGTAACCCTAGATAGAGGGGTAGTAGTTCATTGTAACCCTAGATAGAGGGGCAGTAGTCCATTGTAACTAGATAGAGGGGTAGTAGTTCATTGTAACTAGATAGAGGGGTAGTAGTTCATTGTAACCCTAGATAGAGGGGGTAGTAGTTCATTGTAACCCTAGATAGAGGGGTAGTAGTTCATTGTAACCCTAGATAGAGGGGTAGTAGTTCATTGTAACCTAGATAGAGGGGTAGTAGTTCATTGTAACCCTAGATAGAGGGGTAGTAGTTCATTGTAACCCTAGATAGAGGGGTAGTAGTTCATTGTAACTAGATAGAGGGGTAGTAGTTCATTGTAACCTAGATAGAGGGGTAGTAGTTCATTGTAACCTAGATAGAGGGGTAGTAGTTCATTGTAACCTAGATAGAGGGGTAGTAGTTCATTGTAACCCCTAGATAGAGGGGTAGTAGTTCATTGTAACCCTAGATAGAGGGGTAGTAGTTCATTGTAACCTAGATAGAGGGGTAGTAGTTCATTGTAACCCTAGATAGAGGGGTAGTAGTTCATTGTAACCCCTAGATAGAGGGGTAGTAGTTCATTGTAACTAGATAGAGGGGTAGTAGTTCATTGTAACCCTAGATAGAGGGGTAGTAGTTCATTGTAACCCTAGATAGAGGGGTAGTAGTTCATTGTAACCCTAGATAGAGGGGTAGTAGTTCATTGTAACCCTAGATAGAGGGGTAGTAGTTCATTGTAACCTAGATAGAGGGGTAGTAGTTCATTGTAACTATAGAGGGGTAGTAGTTCATTGTAACCTAGATAGAGGGGTAGTAGTTCTTTGTAACTAGATAGAGGGGTAGTAGTTCATTGTAACCCTAGATAGAGGGGTAGTAGTTCATTGTAACCCTAGATAGAGGGGTAGTAGTTCATTGTAACTAGATAGAGAGTAGTAGTTCATTGTAACCAGATAGAGGAGGTAGTAGTTCATTGTAACCCTAGATAGAGGGGTAGTAGTTCATTGTAACCCTAGATAGAGGGGTAGTAGTTCATTGTAACTCTAGATAGAGGGGTAGTAGTTCATTGTAACCCTAGATAGAGGGGTAGTAGTTCATTGTAACCCTAGATAGAGGGGTAGTAGTTCATTGTAACCCTAGATAGAGGGTAGTAGTTCATTGTAACCCTAGATAGAGGGGTAGTAGTTCATTGTAACCAGATAGAGGGTTAGTAGTTCATTGTAACTAGATAGAGGGGTAGTAGTTCATTGTAACCTAGATAGAGGGGTAGTAGTTCATTGTAACTAGATAGAGGGGTAGTAGTTCATTGTAACTAGATAGAGGGGTAGTAGTTCATTGTAACCCTAGATAGAGGGGTAGTAGTTCATTGTAACCCTAGATAGAGGGGTAGTAGTTCATTGTAACCCTAGATAGAGGGGTAGTAGTTCATTGTAACCCTAGATAGAGGGGTAGTAGTTCATTGTAACCCTAGATAGAGGGGTAGTAGTTCATTGTAACCCTAGATAGAGGGGTAGTAGTTCATTGTAACCCTAGATAGAGGGGTAGTAGTTCATTGTAACCTAGATAGAGGGGTAGTAGTTCATTGTAACCTAGATAGAGGGGTAGTAGTTCATTGTAACCCTAGATAGAGGGGTAGTAGTTCATTGTAACCCTAGATAGAGGGGTAGTAGTTCATTGTAACCCTAGATAGAGGGGTAGTAGTTCATTGTAACCCTAGATAGAGGGGTAGTAGTTCATTGTAACCCTAGATAGAGGGGTAGTAGTTCATTGTAACCCTAGATAGAGGGTAGTAGTTCATTGTAACCCTAGATAGAGGGGTAGTAGTTCATTGTAACCCTAGATAGAGGGGTAGTAGTTCATTGTAACCCTAGATAGAGGGGTAGTAGTTCATTGTAACTAGATAGAGGGGTAGTAGTTCATTGTAACCCTAGATAGAGGGGTAGTAGTTCATTGTAACCCTAGATAGAGGGGTAGTAGTTCATTGTAACCCTAGATAGAGGGGTAGTAGTTCATTGTAACTAGATAGAGGGGTAGTAGTTCATTGTAACCCTAGATAGAGGGGTAGTAGTTCATTGTAACCCTAGATAGAGGGGTAGTAGTTCATTGTAACCCTAGATAGAGGGGTAGTAGTTCATTGTAACCCTAGATAGAGGGGTAGTAGTTCATTGTAACCTAGATAGAGGGGTAGTAGTTCATTGTAACCCTAGATAGAGGGGTAGTAGTTCATTGTAACCCTAGATAGAGGGGTAGTAGTTCATTGTAACTAGATAGAGGGGTAGTAGTTCATTGTAACCTAGATAGAGGGGTAGTAGTTCATTGTAACCCTAGATAGAGGGGTAGTAGTTCATTGTAACCCTAGATAGAGGGGTAGTAGTTCATTGTAACCTAGATAGAGGGGTAGTAGTTCATTGTAACCCCTAGATAGAGGGGTAGTAGTTCATTGTAACCCTAGATAGAGGGGTAGTAGTTCATTGTAACCTAGATAGAGGGGTAGTAGTTCATTGTAACTAGATAGAGGGTAGTAGTTCATTGTAACCCTAGATAGAGGGGTAGTAGTTCATTGTAACCTAGATAGAGGGTAGTAGTTCATTGTAACTAGATAGAGGGGTAGTAGTTCATTGTAACCTAGATAGAGGGTAGTAGTTCATTGTAACCAGATAGAGGGGTAGTAGTTCATTGTAACCCTAGATAGAGGTGTAGTAGTTCATTGTAACCCTAGATAGAGGGTAGTAGTTCATTGTAACTAGATAGAGGGGTAGTAGTTCATTGTAACCCTAGATAGAGGGGTAGTAGTTCATTGTAACCCTAGATAGAGGGGTAGTAGTTCATTGTAACCCTAGATAGAGGGGTAGTAGTTCATTGTAACCTAGATAGAGGGGTAGTAGTTCATTGTAACTAGATAGAGGTGTAGTTCATTGTAACCAGATAGAGGGGTCATCGTTAAACTAGATAGAGGGGTAGTAGTTCATTGTAACCCTAGATAGAGGGTAGTAGTTCATTGTAACCCTAGATAGAGGGGTAGTAGTTCATTGTAACTAGATAGAGGGGTAGTAGTTCATTGCAACTAGATAGAGGGGTAGTAGTTCATTGTAACCCTAGATAGAGGGGTAGTAGTTCATTGTAACCCTAGATAGAGGGGTAGTAGTTCATTGTAACCCTAGATAGAGGGGTAGTAGTTCATTGTAACCCTAGATAGAGGCGTAGTAGTTCATTGTAACCCTAGATAGAGGGGTAGTAGTTCATTGTAACTAGATAGAGGGGTAGTAGTTCATTGCAACCTAGATAGAGGGGTAGTAGTTCATTGTAACCCTAGATAGAGGGTAGTAGTTCATTGTAACCTAGATAGAGGGGTAGTAGTTCATTGTAACCCTAGATAGAGGGGGTAGTAGTTCATTGTAACCCTAGATAGAGGGGTAGTAGTTCATTGTAACTAGATAGAGGGGTAGTAGTTCATTGTAACCTAGATAGAGGGGTAGTAGTTCATTGTAACCCTAGATAGAGGGGTAGTAGTTCATTGTAACCCTAGATAGAGGGTAGTAGTTCATTGTAACAGATAGAGGGTAGTAGTTCATTGTAACCCTAGATAGAGGGGTAGTAGTTCATTGTAACCTAGATAGAGGGGTAGTAGTTCATTGTAACCCTAGATAGAGGGGTAGTAGTTCATTGTAACCTAGATAGAGGGGTAGTAGTTCATTGTAACCAGATAGAGGGGTAGTAGTTCATTGTAACTAGATAGAGGGGTAGTAGTTCATTGTAACCCTAGATAGAGGGGTAGTAGTTCATTGTAACCCTAGATAGAGGGGTAGTAGTTCATTGTAACCCTAGATAGAGGGGTAGTAGTTCATTGTAACCCTAGATAGAGGGGTAGTAGTTCATTGTAACCTAGATAGAGGGGTAGTAGTTCATTGTAACCTAGATAGAGGGGTAGTAGTTCATTGTAACCTAGATAGAGGGGTAGTAGTTCATTGTAACTAGATAGAGGGGTAGTAGTTCATTGTAACTAGATAGAGGGTAGTAGTTCATGTAACTAGATAGAGGGGTAGTAGTTCATTGTAACCCTAGATAGAGGGGTAGTAGTTCATTGTAACTAGATAGAGGGGTAGTAGTTCATTGTAACCCTAGATAGAGGGGTAGTAGTTCATTGTAACCCTAGATAGAGGGGTAGTAGTTCATTGTAACCCTAGATAGAGGGGTAGTAGTTCATTGTAACCCTAGATAGAGGGGTAGTAGTTCATTGTAACCCTAGATAGAGGGGTAGTAGTTCATTGTAACTAGATAGAGGGGTAGTAGTTCATTGTAACCTAGATAGAGGGTAGTAGTTCATTGTAACCCTAGATAGAGGGGTAGTAGTTCATTGTAACCCTAGATAGAGGGGTAGTAGTTCATTGTAACCCTAGATAGAGGGGTAGTAGTTCATTGTAACCCTAGATAGAGGGGTAGTAGTTCATTGTAACCCTAGATAGAGGGGGTAGTAGTTCATTGTAACCTAGATAGAGGGGTAGTAGTTCATTGTAACTCAGATAGAGGGTAGTAGTTCATTGTAACCTAGATAGAGGGGTAGTAGTTCATTGTAACTAGATAGAGGGAGTAGTAGTTCATTGTAACCCCTAGATAGAGGGGTAGTAGTTCATTGTAACCCTAGATAGAGGGGTAGTAGTTCATTGTAACCCTAGATAGAGGGGTAGTAGTTCATTGTAACCCTAGATAGAGGGCAGTAGTTCATTGTAACCTAGATAGAGGGGTAGTAGTTCATTGTAACCCTAGATAGAGGGGTAGTAGTTCATTGTAACTAGATAGAGGGGTAGTAGTTCATTGTAACCCTAGATAGAGGGGTAGTAGTTCATTGTAACCCTAGATAGAGGGGTAGTAGTTCATTGTAACCCTAGATAGAGGGGTAGTAGTTCATTGTAACCTAGATAGAGGGGTAGTAGTTCATTGTAACCCCAGATAGAGGGGTAGTAGTTCATTGCAACCCATAGATAGAGGGGTAGTAGTTCATTGTAACCCCTAGATAGAGGGCAGTAGTTCATTGTAACCCTAGATAGAGGGGGTAGTAGTTCATTGTAACCCTAGATAGAGGGGTAGTAGTTCATTGTAACTAGATAGAGGGGTAGTAGTTCATTGTAACCTAGATAGAGGGGTAGTAGTTCATTGTAACCCTAGATAGAGGGGTAGTAGTTCATTGTAACCCTAGATAGAGGGGGTAGTAGTTCATTGTAACTAGATAGAGGGGTAGTAGTTCATTGTAACCTAGATAGAGGGGTAGTAGTTCATTGTAACCCTAGATAGAGGGGTAGTAGTTCATTGTAACCTAGATAGAGGGGTAGTAGTTCATTGTAACCCTAGATAGAGGGGTAGTAGTTCATTGTAACTAGATAGAGGGGTAGTAGTTCATTGTAACCCTAGATAGAGGGGTAGTAGTTCATTGTAACCCTAGATAGAGGGGTAGTAGTTCATTGTAACCCTAGATAGAGGGGTAGTAGTTCATTGTAACCTAGATAGAGGGGTAGTAGTTCATTGTAACCCTAGATAGAGGGGTAGTAGTTCATATAACCCTAGATAGACTCTGTAACCTAGATAGAGGGGTAGTAGTTCATTGTAACCCTAGATAGAGGGGTAGTAGTTCATTGTAACTAGATAGAGGGGTAGTAGTTCATTGTAACCCAGATAGAGGGGTAGTAGTTCATTGTAACCCTAGATAGAGGGTAGTAGTTCATTGTAACCCTAGATAGAGGGGTAGTAGTTCATTGTAACCTAGATAGAGGGGTAGTAGTTCATTGTAACCCTAGATAGAGGGGTAGTAGTTCATTGTAACCCTAGATAGAGGGGTAGTAGTTCATTGTAACTAGATAGAGGGGTAGTAGTTCATTGTAACTAGATAGAGGGGTAGTAGTTCATTGTAACTAGATAGAGGGGTAGTAGTTCATTGTAACTAGATAGAGGGGTAGTAGTTCATTGTAACCTAGATAGAGGGTAGTAGTTCATTGTAACTAGATAGAGGGGTAGTAGTTCATTGTAACCCTAGATAGAGGGGGTAGTAGTTCATTGTAACCCTAGATAGAGGGGTAGTAGTTCATTGTAACCCTAGATAGAGGGGTAGTAGTTCATTGTAACCCTAGATAGAGGGGTAGTAGTTCATTGTAACTAGATAGAGGGGTAGTAGTTCATTGTAACCTAGATAGAGGGGTAGTAGTTCATTGTAACCTAGATAGAGGGGTAGTAGTTCATTGTAACCCTAGATAGAGGGGTAGTAGTTCATTGTAACCCTAGATAGAGGGGTAGTAGTTCATTGTAACCCTAGATAGAGGGGTAGTAGTTCATTGTAACCCTAGATAGAGGGTAGTAGTTCATTGTAACCTAGATAGAGGGGTAGTAGTTCATTGTAACCCTAGATAGAGGGGTAGTAGTTCATTGTAACCCTAGATAGAGGGGTAGTAGTTCATTGTAACCCTAGATAGAGGGGTAGTAGTTCATTGTAACCCTAGATAGAGGGGTAGTAGTTCATTGTAACCCTAGATAGAGGGGTAGTAGTTCATTGTAACTAGATAGAGGGGTAGTAGTTCATTGTAACTCAGATAGAGGGGTAGTAGTTCATTGTAACTAGATAGAGGGGTAGTAGTTCATTGTAACTAGATAGAGGGTAGTAGTTCATTGTAACCTAGATAGAGGGGTAGTAGTTCATTGTAACCTAGATAGAGGGGTAGTAGTTCATTGTAACCCTAGATAGAGGGTTAGTAGTTCATTGTAACCCTAGATAGAGGGTAGTAGTTCATTGTAACTAGATAGAGGGGTAGTAGTTCATTGTAACTAGATAGAGGGGTAGTAGTTCATTGTAACCTAGATAGAGGGTAGTAGTTCATTGTAACCCTAGATAGAGGGGTAGTAGTTCATTGTAACCCTAGATAGAGGGGTAGTAGTTCATTGTAACCCTAGATAGAGGGGTAGTAGTTCATTGTAACCCTAGATAGAGGGGCAGTAGTCCATTGTAACTAGATAGAGGGGTAGTAGTTCATTGTAACCTAGATAGAGGGGTAGTAGTTCATTGTAACCCTAGATAGAGGGGTAGTAGTTCATTGTAACCCCTAGATAGAGGGGTAGTAGTTCATTGTAACCCTAGATAGAGGGGTAGTAGTTCATTGTAACCCTAGATAGAGGGGTAGTAGTTCATTGTAACTCCTAGATAGAGGGGTAGTAGTTCATTGTAACTAGATAGAGGGGTAGTAGTTCATTGTAACCCTAGATAGAGGGGTAGTAGTTCATTGTAACCCCTAGATAGAGGGGTAGTAGTTCATTGTAACCCTAGATAGAGGGGTAGTAGTTCATTGTAACCCTAGATAGAGGGGTAGTAGTTCATTGTAACCCTAGATAGAGGGGTAGTAGTTCATTGTAACCCTAGATAGAGGGGTAGTAGTTCATTGTAACCCTAGATAGAGGGGGTAGTAGTTCATTGTAACTAGATAGAGGGGTAGTAGTTCATTGTAACCCTAGATAGAGGGGTAGTAGTTCATTGTAACCTAGATAGAGGGGTAGTAGTTCATTGTAACCCTAGATAGAGGGGTAGTAGTTCATTGTAACCCTAGATAGAGGGGTAGTAGTTCATTGTAACCCTAGATAGAGGGGTAGTAGTTCATTGTAACCCTAGATAGAGGGGTAGTAGTTCATTGTAACCCTAGATAGAGGGGTAGTAGTTCATTGTAACTAGATAGAGGGGTAGTAGTTCATTGTAACCTAGATAGAGGGTAGTAGTTCATTGTAACCTAGATAGAGGGGTAGTAGTTCATTGTAACCCTAGATAGAGGGGTAGTAGTTCATTGTAACCCTAGATAGAGGGGTAGTAGTTCATTGTAACCTAGATAGAGGGGTAGTAGTTCATTGTAACTAGATAGAGGGGTAGTAGTTCATTGTAACCCTAGATAGAGGGGTAGTAGTTCATTGTAACCCTAGATAGAGGGGTAGTAGTTCATTGTAACCCTAGATAGAGGGGTAGTAGTTCATTGTAACCCTAGATAGAGGGTAGTAGTTCATTGTAACTAGATAGAGGGTAGTAGTTCATTGTAACCTAGATAGAGGGGTAGTAGTTCATTGTAACCCTAGATAGAGGGGTAGTAGTTCATTGTAACCCTAGATAGAGGGGTAGTAGTTCATTGTAACCCTAGATAGAGGGGTAGTAGTTCATTGTAACCCTAGATAGAGGGGTAGTAGTTCATTGTAACTAGATAGAGGGGTAGTAGTTCATTGTAACCCTAGATAGAGGGGTAGTAGTTCATTGTAACCCTAGATAGAGGGGTAGTAGTTCATTGTAACCTAGATAGAGGGGTAGTAGTTCATTGTAACCCTAGATAGAGGGGTAGTAGTTCATTGTAACCCTAGATAGAGGGGTAGTAGTTCATTGTAACTAGATAGAGGGGTAGTAGTTCATTGTAACCCTAGATAGAGGGGTAGTAGTTCATTGTAACCCTAGATAGAGGGGTAGTAGTTCATTGTAACCCTAGATAGAGGGGTAGTAGTTCATTGTAACCTAGATAGAGGGGTAGTAGTTCATTGTAACCCCTAGATAGAGGGTAGTAGTTCATTGTAACCCTAGATAGAGGGGTAGTAGTTCATTGTAACCCTAGATAGAGGGGTAGTAGTTCATTGTAACCCTAGATAGAGGGGTAGTAGTTCATTGTAACTAGATAGAGGGGTAGTAGTTCATTGTAACCCTAGATAGAGGGGTAGTAGTTCATTGTAACCTAGATAGAGGGGTAGTAGTTCATTGTAACCCTAGATAGAGGGTAGTAGTTCATTGTAACCCTAGATAGAGGGGTAGTAGTTCATTGTAACCCTAGATAGAGGGGTAGTAGTTCATTGTAACTAGATAGAGGGGTAGTAGTTCATTGTAACCCTAGATAGAGGGGTAGTAGTTCATTGTAACCCTAGATAGAGGGGTAGTAGTTCATTGTAACCCTAGATAGAGGGGTAGTAGTTCATTGTAACTAGATAGAGGGGTAGTAGTTCATTGTAACCCTAGATAGAGGGGTAGTAGTTCATGTAACTAGATAGAGGGGTAGTAGTTCATTGTAACCCTAGATAGAGGGGTAGTAGTTCATTGTAACCCTAGATAGAGGGGTAGTAGTTCATTGTAACCCTAGATAGAGGGGTAGTAGTTCATTGTAACCCTAGATAGAGGGGTAGTAGTTCATTGTAACCCTAGATAGAGGGGTAGTAGTTCATTGTAACTAGATAGAGGGGTAGTAGTTCATTGTAACTAGATAGAGGGGTAGTAGTTCATTGTAACCCTAGATAGAGGGGTAGTAGTTCATTGTAACCCTAGATAGAGGGGTAATAGTTCATTGTAACCCTAGATAGATGGGTAGTAGTTCATTGTAACCCTAGATAGAGGGGTAGTAGTTCATTGTAACTAGATAGAGGGGTAGTAGTTCATTGTAACTCTAGATAGAGGGGTAGTAGTTCATTGTAACTAGATAGAGGGGTAGTAGTTCATTGTAACTAGATAGAGGGGTAGTAGTTCATTGTAACCCTAGATAGAGGGGTAGTAGTTCATTGTAACTAGATAGAGGGGTAGTAGTTCATTGTAACTAGATAGAGGGGTAGTAGTTCATTGTAACTAGATAGAGGGGTAGTAGTTCATTGTAACCCTAGATAGAGGGGTAGTAGTTCATTGTAACTAGATAGAGGGGTAGTAGTTCATTGTAACCCTAGATAGAGGGGTAGTAGTTCATTGTAACCCTAGATAGAGGGGTAGTAGTTCATTGTAACTAGATAGAGGGGTAGTAGTTCATTGTAACTAGATAGAGGGGTAGTAGTTCATTGTAACTAGATAGAGGGGTAGTAGTTCATTGTAACTAGATAGAGGGGTAGTAGTTCATTGTAACTAGATAGAGGGGTAGTAGTTCATTGTAACTAGATAGAGGGGTAGTAGTTCATTGTAACCCCAGATAGAGGGGTAGTAGTTCATTGTAACCCTAGATAGAGGGGTAGTAGTTCATTATAACCCTAGATAGAGGGGTAGTAGTTCATTGTAACCCTAGATAGAGAGGTAGTAGTTCATTGTAACTAGATAGAGGGGTAGTAGTTCATTGTAACTCTAGATAGAGGGGTAGTAGTTCATTGTAACTAGATAGAGGGGTAGTAGTTCATTGTAACTAGATAGAGGGGTAGTAGTTCATTGTAACCCTAGATAGAGGGGTAGTAGTTCATTGTAACTAGATAGAGGGGTAGTAGTTCATTGTAACTAGTTAGAGGGGTAGTAGTTCATTGTAACTAGATAGAGGGGTAGTAGTTCATTGTAACCCTAGATAGAGGGGTAGTAGTTCATTGTAACTAGATAGAGGGGTAGTAGTTCATTGTAACCCTAGATAGAGGGGTAGTAGTTCATTGTAACAAGATAGAGGGGTAGTAGTTCATTGTAACCCTAGATAGAGGGGTAGTAGTTCATTGTAACCCTAGATAGAGGGGTAGTAGTTCATTATAAGCCTAGATAGAGGGGTAGTAGTTCATTATAACCCTAGATAGAGGGGTAGTAGTTCATTGTAACTAGATAGAGGGGTTGTAGTTCATCGTAACCCTAGATAGAGGGGTAGTAGTTCATTGTAACCCTAGATAGAGGGGTAGTAGTTCATTGTAACCCTAGATAGAGGGGTAGTAGTTCATTGTAACTAGATAGAGGGGTAGTAGTTCATTGTAACCCTAGATAGAGGGGTAGTAGTTCATTGTAACCCTAGATAGAGGGGTAGTAGTTCATTGTAACTAGATAGAGGGGTAGTAGTTCATTGTAACTAGATAGAGGGGTAGTAGTTCATTGTAACCCTAGATAGAGGGGTAGTAGTTCATTGTAACCCTAGATAGAGGGGTAGTAGTTCATTATAACCCTAGATAGAGGGGTAGTAGTTCATTGTAACTAGATAGAGGGGTAGTAGTTCATTGTAACTAGATAGAGGGGTAGTAGTTCATTGTAACCCTAGATAGAGGGGTAGTAGTTCATTGTAACCCTAGATAGAGGGGTAGTAGTTCTTTGTAACTAGATAGAGGGGTAGTAGTTCATTGTAACTAGATAGAGGGGTAGTAGTTCATTGTAACTAGATAGAGGGGTAGTAGTTCATTGTAACCCTAGATAGAGGGGTAGTAGTTCATTGTAACCCTAGATAGAGGGGTAGTAGTTCTTTGTAACCCTAGATAGAGGGGTAGTAGTTCATTGTAACCCTAGATAGAGGGGCAGTAGTCCATTGTAACTAGATAGAGAGGTAGTAGTTCATTGTAACTAGATAGAGGGGTAGTAGTTCATTGTAACCCTAGATAGAGGGGTAGTAGTTCATTGTAACCCTAGATAGAGGGGTAGTAGTTCATTGTAACCCTAGATAGAGGGGTAGCAGTTCATTGTAACCCTAGATAGAGGGGTAGTAGTTCATTGTAACTAGATAGAGGGGTAGTAGTTCATTGTAACTAGATAGAGGGGTAGTAGTTCATTGTAACTAGATAGAGGGGTAGTAGTTCATTGTAACCCTAGATAGAGGGGTAGTAGTTCATTGTAACCCTAGATAGAGGGGTAGTAGTTCATTGTAACTAGATAGAGGGGTAGTAGTTCATTGTAACCCTAGATAGAGGGGTAGTAGTTCATTGTAACTAGATAGAGGGGTAGTAGTTCATTGTAACTAGATAGAGGGGTAGTAGTTCATTGTAACCCTAGATAGAGGGGTAGTAGTTCATTGTAACCTAGATAGAGGGGTAGTAGTTCATTGTAACTAGATAGAGGGGTAGTAGTTCATTGTAACCCTAGATAGAGGGGTAGTAGTTCATTGTAACCCTAGATAGAGGGGTAGTAGTTCATTGTAACCCTAGATAGAGGGGTAGTAGTTCATTGTAACCCTAGATAGAGGGGTAGTAGTTCATTGTAACTAGATAGAGGGGTAGTAGTTCATTGTAACCCTAGATAGAGGGGTAGAAGTTCATTGTAACCCTAGATAGAGGGGTAGTAGTTCATTGTAACCCTAGATAGAGGGGTAGTAGTTCATTGTAACTAGATAGAGGGGTAGTAGTTCATTGTACCTAGATAGAGGGGTAGTAGTTCATTGTAACCCTAGATAGAGGGGTAGTAGTTCATTGTAACTAGATAGAGGGGTAGTAGTTCATTGTAACTCTAGATAGAGGGGTAGTAGTTCATTGTAACTAGATAGAGGGGTAGTAGTTCATTGTAACTAGATAGAGGGGTAGTAGTTCATTGTAACCCTAGATAGAGGGGTAGTAGTTCATTGTAACTAGATAGAGGGGTAGTAGTTCATTGTAACTAGATAGAGGGGTAGTAGTTCATTGTAACTAGATAGAGGGGTAGTAGTTCATTGTAACCCTAGATAGAGGGGTAGTAGTTCATTGTAACTAGATAGAGGGGTAGTAGTTCATTGTAACCCTAGATAGAGGGGTAGTAGTTCATTGTAACCCTAGATAGAGGGGTAGTAGTTCATTGTAACTAGATAGAGGGGTAGTAGTTCATTGTAACTAGATAGAGGGGTAGTAGTTCATTGTAACTAGATAGAGGGGTAGTAGTTCATTGTAACTAGATAGAGGGGTAGTAGTTCATTGTAACTAGATAGAGGGGTAGTAGTTCATTGTAACTAGATAGAGGGGTAGTAGTTCATTGTAACCCCAGATAGAGGGGTAGTAGTTCATTGTAACCCTAGATAGAGGGGTAGTAGTTCATTATAACCCTAGATAGAGGGGTAGTAGTTCATTGTAACCCTAGATAGAGAGGTAGTAGTTCATTGTAACTAGATAGAGGGGTAGTAGTTCATTGTAACTCTAGATAGAGGGGTAGTAGTTCATTGTAACTAGATAGAGGGGTAGTAGTTCATTGTAACTAGATAGAGGGGTAGTAGTTCATTGTAACCCTAGATAGAGGGGTAGTAGTTCATTGTAACTAGATAGAGGGGTAGTAGTTCATTGTAACTAGTTAGAGGGGTAGTAGTTCATTGTAACTAGATAGAGGGGTAGTAGTTCATTGTAACCCTAGATAGAGGGGTAGTAGTTCATTGTAACTAGATAGAGGGGTAGTAGTTCATTGTAACCCTAGATAGAGGGGTAGTAGTTCATTGTAACTAGATAGAGGGGTAGTAGTTCATTGTAACCCTAGATAGAGGGGTAGTAGTTCATTGTAACCCTAGATAGAGGGGTAGTAGTTCATTATAAGCCTAGATAGAGGGGTAGTAGTTCATTATAACCCTAGATAGAGGGGTAGTAGTTCATTGTAACTAGATAGAGGGGTTGTAGTTCATCGTAACCCTAGATAGAGGGGTAGTAGTTCATTGTAACCCTAGATAGAGGGGTAGTAGTTCATTGTAACCCTAGATAGAGGGGTAGTAGTTCATTGTAACTAGATAGAGGGGTAGTAGTTCATTGTAACCCTAGATAGAGGGGTAGTAGTTCATTGTAACCCTAGATAGAGGGGTAGTAGTTCATTGTAACTAGATAGAGGGGTAGTAGTTCATTGTAACTAGATAGAGGGGTAGTAGTTCATTGTAACCCTAGATAGAGGGGTAGTAGTTCATTGTAACCCTAGATAGAGGGGTAGTAGTTCATTATAACCCTAGATAGAGGGGTAGTAGTTCATTGTAACTAGATAGAGGGGTAGTAGTTCATTGTAACTAGATAGAGGGGTAGTAGTTCATTGTAACCCTAGATAGAGGGGTAGTAGTTCATTGTAACCCTAGATAGAGGGGTAGTAGTTCTTTGTAACTAGATAGAGGGGTAGTAGTTCATTGTAACTAGATAGAGGGGTAGTAGTTCATTGTAACTAGATAGAGGGGTAGTAGTTCATTGTAACCCTAGATAGAGGGGTAGTAGTTCATTGTAACCCTAGATAGAGGGGTAGTAGTTCTTTGTAACCCTAGATAGAGGGGTAGTAGTTCATTGTAACCCTAGATAGAGGGGCAGTAGTCCATTGTAACTAGATAGAGAGGTAGTAGTTCATTGTAACTAGATAGAGGGGTAGTAGTTCATTGTAACCCTAGATAGAGGGGTAGTAGTTCATTGTAACCCTAGATAGAGGGGTAGTAGTTCATTGTAACCCTAGATAGAGGGGTAGCAGTTCATTGTAACCCTAGATAGAGGGGTAGTAGTTCATTGTAACTAGATAGAGGGGTAGTAGTTCATTGTAACTAGATAGAGGGGTAGTAGTTCATTGTAACTAGATAGAGGGGTAGTAGTTCATTGTAACTAGATATAGGGGTAGTAGTTCATTGTAACCCTAGATAGAGGGGTAGTAGTTCATTGTAACTAGATAGAGGGGTAGTAGTTCATTGTAACCCTAGATAGAGGGGTAGTAGTTCATTGTAACTAGATAGAGGGGTAGTAGTTCATTGTAACTAGATAGAGGGGTAGTAGTTCATTGTAACCCTAGATAGAGGGGTAGTAGTTCATTGTAACCCTAGATAGAGGGGTAGTAGTTCATTGTAACCCTAGATAGAGGGGTAGTAGTTCATTGTAACCCTAGATAGAGGGGTAGTAGTTCATTGTAACTAGATAGAGGGGTAGTAGTTCATTGTAACCCTAGATAGAGGGGTAGAAGTTCATTGTAACCCTAGATAGAGGGGTAGTAGTTCATTGTAACCCTAGATAGAGGGGTAGTAGTTCATTGTAACCCTAGATAGAGGGGTAGTAGTTCATTGTAACTAGATAGAGGGGTAGTAGTTCATTGTACCTAGATAGAGGGGTAGTAGTTCATTGTAACCCTAGATAGAGGGGTAGTAGTTCATTGTAACTAGATAGAGGGGTAGTAATTCATTGTAACCCTAGATAGAGGGGTAGTAGTTCATTGTAACTAGATAGAGGGGTAGTAGTTCATTGTAACTAGATAGAGGGGTAGTAGTTCATTGTAACCCTAGATAGAGGGGTAGTAGTTCATTGTAACTAGATAGAGGGGTAGTAGTTCATTGTAACTAGATAGAGGGGTAGTAGTTCATTTTAACCCTAGATAGAGGGATAGTAGTTCATGTAACTAGATAGAGGGGTAGTAGTTCATTGTAACCCTAGATAGAGGGGTAGTAGTTCATTGTAACCCTAGATAGAGGGGTAGTAGTTCATTGTAACCCTAGATAGAGGGGTAGTAGTTCATTGTAACCCTAGATAGAGGGGTAGTAGTTCATTGTAACCCTAGATAGAGGGGTAGTAGTTCATTGTAACTAGGTAGAGGGGTAGTAGTTCATTGTAACTAGATAGAGGGGTAGTAGTTCATTGTAACCCTAGATAGAGGGGTAGTAGTTCATTGTAACCCTAGATAGAGGGGTAGTAGTTCATTGTAACCCTAGATAGATGGGTAGTAGTTCATTGTAACTAGATAGAGGGGTAGTAGTTCATTGTAACTAGATAGAGGGGTAGTAGTTCATTGTAACCCTAGATAGAGGGGTAGTAGTTCATTGTAACCCTAGATAGAGGGGTAGTAGTTCATTGTAACTAGGTAGAGGGGTAGTAGTTCATTGTAACTAGATAGAGGGGTAGTAGTTCATTGTAACCCTAGATAGAGGGGTAGTAGTTCATTGTAACTAGATAGAGGGGTAGTAGTTCATTGTAACCCTAGATAGAGGGGTAGTAGTTCATTGTAACCCTAGATAGAGGGGTAGTAGTTCATTGTAACCCTAGATAGAGGGGTAGTAGTTCATTGTAACTAGATAGAGGGGTAGTAGTTCATTGTAACCCTAGATAGAGGGGTAGTAGTTCATTGTAACCGTAGATAGAGGGGTAGTAGTTCATTGTAACCCTAGATAGAGGGGTAGTAGTTCATTGTAACCCTAGATAGAGGGGTAGTAGTTCATTGTAACTAGATATAGGGGTAGTAGTTCATTGTAACCCTAGATAGAGGGGTAGTAGTTCATTGTAACTAGATAGAGGGGTAGTAGTTCATTGTAACTAGATAGAGGGGTAGTAGTTCATTGTAACCCTAGATAGAGGGGTAGTAGTTCATTGTAACCCTAGATAGAGGGGTAATAGTTCATTGTAACTAGATAGAAGGGTAGTAATTAATTGTAACCCTAGATAGAGGGGTACTAGTTCATTGTAACCCTAGATAGAGGGGTAGTAGTTCATTGTAACCCTAGATAGAGGGGTAGTAGTTCATTGTAACTAGATAGAGGGGTAGTAGTTCATTGTAACCCTAGATAGAGGGGTAGTAGTTCATGTAACTAGATAGAGGGGTAGTAGTTCATTGTAACCCTAGATAGAGGGGTAGTAGTTCATTGTAACCCTAGATAGAGGGGTAGTAGTTCATTGTAACCCTAGATAGAGGGGTAGTAGTTCATTGTAACCCTAGATAGAGGGGTAGTAGTTCATTGTAACCCTAGATAGAGGGGTAGTAGTTCATTGTAACTAGGTAGAGGGGTAGTAGTTCATTGTAACTAGATAGAGGGGTAGTAGTTCATTGTAACCCTAGATAGAGGGGTAGTAGTTCATTGTAACCCTAGATAGAGGGGTAGTAGTTCATTGTAACTAGATAGAGGGGTAGTAGTTCATTGTAACTAGATAGAGGGGTAGTAGTTCATTGTAACCCTAGATAGAGGGGTAGTAGTTCATTGTAACCCTAGATAGAGGGGTAGTAGTTCATTATAACCCTAGATAGAGGGGTAGTAGTTCATTGTAACTAGATAGAGGGGTAGTAGTTCATTGTAACTAGATAGAGGGGTAGTAGTTCATTGTAACCCTAGATAGAGGGGTAGTAGTTCATTGTAACCCTAGATAGAGGGGTAGTAGTTCTTTGTAACTAGATAGAGGGGTAGTAGTTCATTGTAACTAGATAGAGGGGTAGTAGTTCATTGTAACTAGATAGAGGGGTAGTAGTTCATTGTAACCCTAGATAGAGGGGTAGTAGTTCATTGTAACCCTAGATAGAGGGGTAGTAGTTCTTTGTAACCCTAGATAGAGGGGTAGTAGTTCATTGTAACCCTAGATAGAGGGGCAGTAGTCCATTGTAACTAGATAGAGAGGTAGTAGTTCATTGTAACTAGATAGAGGGGTAGTAGTTCATTGTAACCCTAGATAGAGGGGTAGTAGTTCATTGTAACCCTAGATAGAGGGGTAGTAGTTCATTGTAACCCTAGATAGAGGGGTAGCAGTTCATTGTAACCCTAGATAGAGGGGTAGTAGTTCATTGTAACTAGATAGAGGGGTAGTAGTTCATTGTAACTAGATAGAGGGGTAGTAGTTCATTGTAACTAGATAGAGGGGTAGTAGTTCATTGTAACTAGATATAGGGGTAGTAGTTCATTGTAACCCTAGATAGAGGGGTAGTAGTTCATTGTAACTAGATAGAGAGTAGTAGTTCATTGTAACCCTAGATAGAGGGGTAGTAGTTCATTGTAACTAGATAGAGGGGTAGTAGTTCATTGTAACTAGATAGAGGGGTAGTAGTTCATTGTAACCCTAGATAGAGGGGTAGTAGTTCATTGTAACCCTAGATAGAGGGGTAGTAGTTCATTGTAACCCTAGATAGAGGGGTAGTAGTTCATTGTAACCCTAGATAGAGGGGTAGTAGTTCATTGTAACTAGATAGAGGGGTAGTAGTTCATTGTAACCCTAGATAGAGGGGTAGAAGTTCATTGTAACCCTAGATAGAGGGGTAGTAGTTCATTGTAACCCTAGATAGAGGGGTAGTAGTTCATTGTAACTAGATAGAGGGGTAGTAGTTCATTGTACCTAGATAGAGGGGTAGTAGTTCATTGTAACCCTAGATAGAGGGGTAGTAGTTCATTGTAACTAGATAGAGGGGTAGTAATTCATTGTAACCCTAGATAGAGGGGTAGTAGTTCATTGTAACTAGATAGAGGGGTAGTAGTTCATTGTAACTAGATAGAGGGGTAGTAGTTCATTGTAACCCTAGATAGAGGGGTAGTAGTTCATTGTAACTAGATAGAGGGGTAGTAGTTCATTGTAACTAGATAGAGGGGTAGTAGTTCATTTTAACCCTAGATAGAGGGGTAGTAGTTCATGTAACTAGATAGAGGGGTAGTAGTTCATTGTAACCCTAGATAGAGGGGTAGTAGTTCATTGTAACCCTAGATAGAGGGGTAGTAGTTCATTGTAACCCTAGATAGAGGGGTAGTAGTTCATTGTAACCCTAGATAGAGGGGTAGTAGTTCATTGTAACCCTAGATAGAGGGGTAGTAGTTCATTGTAACCTAGGTAGAGGGGTAGTAGTTCATTGTAACTAGATAGAGGGGTAGTAGTTCATTGTAACCCTAGATAGAGGGGTAGTAGTTCATTGTAACCCTAGATAGAGGGGTAGTAGTTCATTGTAACCCTAGATAGATGGGTAGTAGTTCATTGTAACTAGATAGAGGGGTAGTAGTTCATTGTAACCCTAGATAGAGGGGTAGTAGTTCATTGTAACCCTAGATAGAGGGGTAGTAGTTCATTGTAACCTAGATAGAGGGGTAGTAGTTCATTGTAACCCTAGATAGAGGGGTAGTAGTTCATTGTAACCGTAGATAGAGGGGTAGTAGTTCATTGTAACCCTAGATAGAGGGGTAGTAGTTCATTGTAACCCTAGATAGAGGGGTAGTAGTTCATTGTACCTAGATAGAGGGGTAGTAGTTCATTGTAACCCTAGATAGAGGGGTAGTAGTTCATTGTAACTAGATAGAGGGGTAGTAGTTCATTGTAACTAGATAGAGGGGTAGTAGTTCATTGTAACCCTAGATAGAGGGGTAGTAGTTCATTGTAACCCTAGATAGAGGGGTAGTAGTTCATTGTAACTAGATAGAGGGGTAGTAGTTCATTGTAACCCTAGATAGAGGGGTAGTAGTTCATTGTAACCCTAGATAGAGGGGTAGTAGTTCATTGTAACCCTAGATAGAGGGGTAGTAGTTCATTGTAACTAGATAGAGGGGTAGTAGTTCATTGTAACCCTAGATAGAGGGGTAGTAGTTCATGTAACTAGATAGAGGGGTAGTAGTTCATTGTAACCCTAGATAGAGGGGTAGTAGTTCATTGTAACCCTAGATAGAGGGGTAGTAGTTCATTGTAACTAGATAGAGGGGTAGTAGTTCATTGTAACCCTAGATAGAGGGGTAGTAGTTCATTGTAACCCTAGATAGAGGGGTAGTAGTTCATTGTAACTAGATAGAGGGGTAGTAGTTCATTGTAACTAGATAGAGGGGTAGTAGTTCATTGTAACCCTAGATAGAGGGGTAGTAGTTCATTGTAACTAGATAGAGGGGTAGTAGTTCATTGTAACCCTAGATAGAGGGGTAGTAGTTCATTGTAACCCTAGATAGAGGGGTAGTAGTTCATTGTAACCCTAGATAGAGGGGTAGTAGTTCATTGTAACCTAGATAGAGGGGTAGTAGTTCATTGTAACCCTAGATAGAGGGGTAGTAGTTCATTGTAACCGTAGATAGAGGGGTAGTAGTTCATTGTAACCCTAGATAGAGGGTAGTAGTTCATTGTAACCCTAGATAGAGGGGTAGTAGTTCATTGTAACCTAGATAGAGGGGTAGTAGTTCATTGTAACCCTAGATAGAGGGGTAGTAGTTCATTGTAACTAGATAGAGGGGTAGTAGTTCATTGTAACCCTAGATAGAGGGGTAGTAGTTCATTGTAACCCTAGATAGAGGGGTAGTAGTTCATTGTAACTAGATAGAGGGGTAGTAGTTCATTGTAACCCTAGATAGAGGGGTAGTAGTTCATTGTAACCCTAGATAGAGGGGTTGTAGTTAATTGTAACTAGATAGAGGGGTAGTAGTTCATTGTAACCCTAGATAGAGGGGTAGTAGTTCATTGTAACCCTAGATAGAGGGGTAGTAGTTCATTGTAACTAGATAGAGGGGTAGTAGTTCATTGTAACCCTTCACTGTTTTGTACCATATTTTGTCATCTCAGCAAAGCCCACCCTTGAGTTTCTCTATCAGTCTGGATTTACAATACTATGTGTATTATCCCCTCTGTCTGTCTAGATCCAGTCTGGATCAGTCTGGATTTACAATACTATGTGTATTATCCCCTCTGTCTGTCTAGATCCAGTCTGGATTTACAATACTATGTGTGTTATCCCCTCTGTCTGTCTAGATACAGTCTGGATTTACAATACTATGTGTATTATCCCCTCTGTCTGTCCTGATCCAGTCTGGATAATGCAGATGAGACAGGAGTGTGTGCAGATGATGTCCTATCCATTGATGGGGAGAGGGGGTGTCCATGAGAGGGTATAACTCATGGCAGGTACTGTAGCATGGTCTAGGTACCGTAGATCACATCCTGTCTCTTGATGACGTCCTTTTTAAGATGTTTGAGGAAGTTGCTGTCCATAATGTTGCTCCAGGAGTCTGCTTCTAGCTCCTTCAGGTCTGCCTCAAACTCCCCCATCAGCTGACTGCCAATCATCTCTGTGCCTACAGTAAACACAACAAGTCAGATAGCATTCACATGTATTTATTGACCTTTTAGTCATTCAGCAGACGCTCTTATCCAGAGCAATTAGGATTCAGTGCCTTGCTCAAAGGGCACAGACAGCTCGGGGATTCGAACCGGCGACCTTTCGGTTACTGGCCGAACACTCTAACCACTAGGCTACCTGACACTTTACCTTCACTGTGTGTGTGTGTGTGTGTGTGTGTGTGTGTGTGTGTGTGTGTGTGTGTGTGTGTGTGTGTGTGTGTGTGTGTGTGTGTGTGTGTGTGTGTGTGTGTGTGTGTGTGTGTGTATCACGTCTGTGTGTGCATGCGTGCGCGTGTGCATGTGAAATAAATAGACTGGACATAGGGTGCTATATGGGACGCATTTAAAGACACAAAGCATGTCAGTAATTCTATCCATAGCTGTTTAGGGCTGATGTGAGTGAGTGAGTGAGTGAGTGAGTGAGTGAGTGAGTGAGTGAGTGAGTGAGTGAGAGAGAGAGAGAGAGAGAGAGAGAGAGAGAGAGAGAGGTAGAGAGAGAGAGAGAGAGAGAGAGAGAGAGAGAGAGAGAGAGAGAGATAGAGAGAGAGAGAGAGAGAGAGAGAGAGAGAGAGAGAGAGAGAGAGAGAGAGAGAGAGAGAGAGAGAGAGAGAGAGAGAGAGAGAATTGGCCGATACCAGCTAATTATCAAAGTCCAGAAAAGAGCCGGAAGGTTTGGGAAGCGATTCCCAAACCTTCCATAACAAAGCGATCACCTACAGAGAGATGAACCTGGAGAATAGTCCCCTAAGCAAGCTGGTCCTGGGGCTCTGTTCACAAACACAAACAGACCCCACAGATCCCCAGGACAACAACACAATTAGACCCAACCAAATCATGAGAAAACAAAAAGAGAATTACTTGACACATTGGAATGAATTAACAAAAAAACAGATCAAACTAGAATGCTATTTGGCCCTAAACAGAGAGTACACAGTGGCAGAATACCTGACCACTGTGACTGACCCAAACCTAAGGAAAGCTTTGACTATGTACAGACTCAGTGAGCATAGCCTTGCTATTGAGAAAGGCCGCCGTAGGCAGACCTGGCTCTCAAGAGAAGACAGGCTATGTGCACACTGCCCACAAAATGAGGTGGAAACTGAGCTGCACTTCCTAACCTCCTGCCAAATGTATGACCATATTAGAGACACATATTTCCCTCAGATTACAGCGATCCACAAAGAATTTGAAAACAAACCCAATTTTGATAAACTCCCTTATTTACTGGGTGAAATACCACAGTGTGTCATCACAGCTGCAATATTTGTGACCTGTTGCCACAAGAAAAGGGCAACCAGTGAAGAACAAACACCATTGGAAATACAACCCATATTTATGTTGATTTATTTTCCCTTTTGTACTTTAACTATTTGCACATTGTTACAACACTGTATATATACATAATATGACATTTGAAATGTCTTTATTCTTTTGAAACTTCTGAGTGTAATGTTTACTGTTAATATTTAATGTTTATTTCACTTTTGTTTACTATCTATTTCACTTGCTTTGTCAATGTTAACATACGTTTCCCATGCCAATAAAGCCCTTAAATTGAAAATTGAATTGAAGAGAGAGAGAGAGAGAGAGAGAGAGGCAGAGAGAGAGAGAGAGAGGCAGAGAGAGAGAGAGAGAGAGAGAGAGAGAGAGAGAGACACAGAGAGAGAGAGAGAGAGAGAGAGAGAGAGAGACACAGAGAGACACAGAGAGAGAGAGAGAGAGAGAGAGAGAGACAGAGAGACACAGAGAGAGAGAGAGAGAGAGAGAAAGACACAGAGAGAGAGAGAGAGAGAGAGAGAGAGAGAGAGAGAGAGAGAGAGAGAGAGAGAGAGAGAGAGAGGAGAGAGAGAGAGAGGGAGAGAGAGAGAGAGAGAGAGAGAGAGAGAGAGAGAGAGAGAGAGACAGAGGACAGAGCGAGAGGAGACAGAGAGAGCAGAGAGAGAGAGAGAGAGAGAGAGAGAGAGAGAGAGAGAGAGAGAGAGAGAGAGAGAGAGAGAGAGAGAGAGAGAGAGAGAGAGAGAGAGAGAGCGAGAGCGAGAGCGAGAGAGAGAGACACAGAGAGAGAGAGAGAGAGAGAGAGACAGAGAGAGAGAGAGAGAGACATAGAGAGAGAGAGAGAGAGAGAGAGACAGAGAGAGAGAGAGAGAGAGAGAAAGAATAAACGCCAGCCTCTCCCTGCGACCCAATGTACACCTGGCCCACCATCCCACCCTCGATCTTGACTGTCTCTATGACCATGTTCACCTGTACAGGGAGACAGTCCCCATCCTTGCTAAGACTCTCAAGGACGTCGCTTTAAAACCGCATCCCGACCTCTCCACCCAGGAACAGCGGAGCAATCTCCACCCCCCGAGATCACCGAGACAACACCCCGGACCAGTACCCTGGACCCCCAGCCACGGCCACAGCACCACCAACCTCAATGCCCACCACATCCAGCGCAGCACAGACCACCCCAGCCCAGCTTCAGACCCACCCAGACGAGGCCTAACACCCCCCTCCCCCCACCACAGACCCACACCTGGAGGAGCCACAGCCCGGCAGACAGAGCTATGCACAAGCTGTGAGAGGAGCAACTGGTCCAGCTCCCACCAACGAAATGAGTGACATCAAACAAATGCTGAATCTACTATGCTCACATGTGATAGGCCGAGGGTCATGGTAAGATGAGCACAAGAACTCCACCATCCTCACACTACATCCACCCAAGTGGCATGACACAAATACTATCTTAAATTATAAACAAATCACATTTGCATAATAAGAGTTTACCTTAATTGAAAAATCCTATTTTAATAGTTCTTGTTGGATTGTGAGTGTTTATCTCATTTTGAATGTAAGGAAAAAACAGTTATGAAGTCTTTTTACGTTGCATGTTGGAATTTACAAGGCTTGAAGTCCTCTGCTTTTGGGCTAAAGAGCAGAAACCCAGACTTCCTTAAAGAAATTGATGATGTTGATATTGTAGTACTACAGGAAACATGGTGCAGAGGTGATGTTTCCACTGGCTGTCCACTAGGTTATAGGGAGATAATCGTACCATCCACCAAATTAAAAGGAATCACACAGGGCAGAGACTCAGGGGGAATGCTAATATGGTATAAATCTGAACTAACTAATTCAATCGAATTGATCAAAACAGGAGAATTCTTTATCTGGCTAAAAATCAACAAGGAGGCTATCTTAACAGATAACAACGTCTTCCTCTGTGCCACATACATTCCCCCCTCAGAGTCACCCTACTTCAATGAAGAGAGTTTCTCCATTCTAGAGGGGGAGATTAGTCACTTTCAGGCCCAAGGCAATGTGCTGGTCTGTGGAGACCTGAATGCTAGAACAGCAGAAGAACTAGACACTATTAACAGTCATGGGGACAAACACCTACCGGGAAGCAACAACCTTTCCCTCCCCACATACCCCCCTAGAAACAACTATGACAAAGTGAAAAACAAAAATGGAGTACAGCTCCTGAAGCTCTGTCGAACACTGGGTCTGTACATAGTCAATGGTAGGTTAAGAGGGGACTCTTTTGGTAGGTACACCTACAGCTCATCCCTTGGCAGCAGTACTGTAGACTACTTCATCACAGACCTTAACCCAGAGTCTCTCAGAGCCTTCACAGTCAGCCCACTAACACCTCTCTCTGACCACAGTAAAATCACAGTGTATCTGAAAAGAGCAGAACCCAACCATGAAGCATCACGGCCCAATAAATTACATGGTACTAAACAGACCTATAGATGGAGTGCAAACAGTACAGAAATCTACCAAAAAGCAATTAGTAGCCAAAAAATACAATCTCTCCTGGACAACTTTTTAGCATTAACATTCTCCTACACCAATGAAGGTATAAATTTGGCCGTTTGGAACATAAACTTTATATTTGACAAATTAGCCTCCTTGGCTAATCTTAAGAAACATAAGAGCAAACCAAAAATAATAGATCATGAAAAATGGTTTGATAATGATTGCAAAAATCTAAGAAAGTCATTGAGAAATATATCTAATCATAAACACAGAGACCCAGACAACAAAAATATACGTCTTCAATATGGGGAAACACTGAAGCAATACAAACACACCCTAAGAACAAAAAAGGAACAGCACATTAGAAATCAGCTGGATGTGATTGAGGAATCCATAGAATCAAACCACTTCTGGGAGAATTGGAATAAATTAAACAAACCTCATAATGAGGAATTGGCTATCCAAAATGGGGATATGTGGAGAAATCACTTTGCAAACCTCTACAGCAATATAACAAAGAGCCCAGAACAACAAGATATACAAGAAAAATTACAAATCCTTGAATCAGCAGTCAAAGACTATCAGAATCCTGTGGATACCCCAATTACAGAACAAGAATTATTGGAAAAACTTTGCACTCTCCAACCCAAAAAGGCCTGTGGTGCTGATGGTATTTTAAATGAAATGATCAAATATACAGACCACAAATTCAAATTGGCTATACTCAAACTCTTCAACATTATCCTAACTGCAGGTATTTTCCCCGATATTTGGAACCAAGGATTGATCACACCAATTTATAAAAATGGAGACAAATTTGACCCAAATAATTACAGAGGAATTTGCGTTAACAGCAACTTGGGGAAAATTC
Source organism: Coregonus clupeaformis (assembly GCF_020615455.1). Lineage (NCBI taxonomy): Eukaryota > Metazoa > Chordata > Actinopteri > Salmoniformes > Salmonidae > Coregonus > Coregonus clupeaformis. The sequence continues at coordinate 33,655 of NW_025534519.1, read as the reverse complement.
TCTGCAGTATCATAAACAGCAGACTACATAATGTCCTTGATGAACACAACGTCCTAAGCAGAAGCCAGATTGGATTTGTAAAAAATTATCGTACAACAGACCACATTTACACCCTCCAGACTCTAATTGACAAACAAGTAAATCAAAACAAAGGCAAAATCTACTCGTGTTTTGTAGACTTCAAGAAAGCATTTGATTCAATTTGGCACGAAGGTCTTTTTTACAAACTAATAGAAAGTGGTATTGGAGGAAAACATATGATGTTATTAAATCAATGTACACTAAAAACAAATGTGCGATTAAAATCGGCAACAAGAAAACAGACTTCTTCTCTCAGGGACGTGGAGTGAAACAGGGCTGCCCAATAAGTCCAACACTATTTAACATCTACATTAACGAATTGGCAAAAACATTAGAAGAATCGTCAGCACCTGGTCTCACCCTACACAACACTGAAATCAAGTGTCTGCTGTACGCAGATGACCTGGTGCTACTGTCTCCCACTAAGGAGGGGTTACAGCAGCATCTAGATCATCTGCACAGATTCTGTCAGACCTGGGCTCTGACCGTTAATCTAAAAAAAAGGATATAATGATATTCCAAAAAAGGTCCGGAAATCAGGATGACAAATATAAATTCTATTTGGACACAGTTCTATTAGAACACACCAAAAATTACACATATCTAGGACTAAATATCAGCAACACAGGTAGCTTTCACATGGCTGTGAATGAGCTGAGAGACAAAGCAAGAAGAGCATTCTATGCCATTAAAAGGAATATTAAAATCGAAATTCCAATTAGAATCTGGCTCAAAATTTTCCAATCAGTTATAGAACCAATTGCTCTATATGGCAGCGAAGTATGGGGCCCGCTCTCTAATACTGAATTTACCAAATGGGACAAACATCCAATCGAAATACTGCATGCAGAGTTTTGCAAGACTGTATTGCAAGTGCAAAGAAAAACTCCAAATAACGCATGTAGAGCAGAATTGGGCCAATACCCCCTCCTTATTCGAATAGAAAAAAGAGCCATCAAATTTTACAACCATCTAAAAACAAGTGACCCCAAAACATTCCATCACACAGCTCTACTATGTCAAGAGATGAAACAAGAGAAGAGTCCCCTCAGCCAGCTGGTTCTGAGGCTCAGT
>NW_025534519.1:0-30000 GCF_020615455.1 Coregonus clupeaformis | reverse complement strand
AGAGAGAGAGAATCAGAGAGACTTTGAACATTAAACACCTGGTGACTGGATGAGAGACAGAGAGAGAGAATCAGAGAGACTTTGAACATTAAACACCTGGTGACTGGATGAAACACAGAGAGAGAGAATCAGAGAGACTTTGAACATTAAACACCTGGTGACTGGATGAAACACAGAGAGAGAGAATCAGAGAGACTTTGAACATTAAACACCTGGTGACTGGATGAAAGACAGAGAGAGAGAATCAGAGAGACTTTGAACATTAAACACCTGGTGACTGGATGAGAGACAGAGAGAGAGAATCAGAGAGACTTTGAACATTAAACACCTGGTGACTGGATGAGACAGAGATAGAGAATCAGAGAGACTTTGAACATTAAACACCTGGTGACTGGATGAGAGACAGAGATAGAGAATCAGAGAGACTTTGAACATTAAACACCTGGTGACTGGATGAAAGACAGAGCGAGAGAATCAGAGAGACTTTGAACATTAAACACCTGGTGACTGGAGGAAACACAGAGAGAGAGAGAATCAGAGAGACTTTGAACATTAAACACCTGGTGACTGGATGAAACACAGAGAGAGAGAATCAGAGAGACTTTGAACATTAAACACCTGGTGACTGGATGAAACACAGAGAGAGAGAATCAGAGAGACTTTGAACATTAAACACCTGGTGACTGGATGAAACACAGAGAGAGAGAATCAGAGACACTTTGAACATTAAACACCTGGTGACTGGATGAAACACAGAGAGAGAGAATCAGAGACACTTTGAACATTAAACACCTGGTGACTGGATGAAACACAGAGAGAGAGAATCAGAGAGACTTTGAACATTAAACACCTGGTGACTGGATGAAAGACAGAGAGAGAGAATCAGAGAGACTTTGAACATTAAACACCTGGTGACTGGATGAGAGACAGAGAGAGAGAATCAGAGAGACTTTGAACATTAAACACCTGGTGACTGGATGAGAGACAGAGCGAGAGAATCAGAGAGACTTTGAACATTAAACACCTGGTGACTGGATGAAACACAGAGAGAGAGAGAATCAGAGAGACTTTGAACATTAAACACCTGGTGACTGGATGAAACACAGAGAGAGAGAATCAGAGAGACTTTGAACATTAAACACCTGGTGACTGGATGAAACACAGAGAGAGAGAATCAGAGAGACTTTGAACATTAAACACCTGGTGACTGGATGAAACACAGAGAGAGAGAATCAGAGACACTTTGAACATTAAACACCTGGTGACTGGATGAAACACAGAGAGAGAGAATCAGAGACACTTTGAACATTAAACACCTGGTGACTGGATGAAAGACAGAGAGATGCTGAATGTTGGATTTGGAGATGCTGAATCAACTCTCCCGAGTGGCGCCACTAGAGATCCTGGTTCAAATCCAGGCTCTGTCGTAGCCGGCCGCGACCGGGAGACCCATGGGGCGGCGCACAATTGGCCCAGCGTTGTCCAGGGTAGGGGAGGGAATTGCCGGCAGGGATGTAGCTCAGTTGGTAGAGCATGGCGTTTGCAACGCCAGGGTTGTGGATTCGATTCCCATGGGGGGCCAGTATGAAAAAATAATGTATGCACTCATTAACTGTAAGTCGCTCTGGATAAGAGTGTCTGCTAAATGACTAAAATGTAAATGTAACTCCATGTTGGATATGGAGATGCTGAATCAACTCCATGTTGGATTTGGAGATGCTGAATCAACTCCATGTTGGATTTGGAGATGCTGAATCAACTACATGTTGGATTTGGAGATGCTGAATCAACTACATGTTGGATTTGGAGATGCTGAATCAACTCCATGTTGGATTTGGAGATGCTGAATCAACTACATGTTGGATTTGGAGATGCTGAATCAACTCCATGTTGGATTTGGAGATGCTGAATCAACTACATGTTGGATTTGGAGATGCTGAATCAACTCCATGTTGGATTTGGAGATGCTGAATCAACTCCATGTTGGATTTGGAGATGCTCTTGGAGAGGTTGAAGCTTTGGTTTGACAGTCATTATAGTAAGGTTGAGCTATAGTACAGGGTTAGGGTCAGGGTTAGGGTCAGGTTAGGGTCAGGTTAGGGTCAGGGTTAGGGTCAGGGTTAGGTTAGGGTCAGGTTAGGGTCAGGATCAGGTTAGGATCAGGGTCAGGGTTAGGGTTAGGTTAGGGTCAGGTTAGGGTCAGGATCAGGTTAGGATCAGGGTCAGGGTTAGGGTCAGAGTTAAGGTTAGGGTTAGGGTTGCTCACCCAGCGATGTTGGATATGGAGATGCTCTTTGAGAGGTTGGAGCCATGGAAGGGCATGATGGAGGTGTGTCTTCGGGAGGGAACCACTAATGAGGAGTAGTCTTCTGGAGACAAGATGGCTGACCTGGGCCGCTCCCGCGACGCAGCCGCTGTGATGTCATAAGAGAGGGACAGCATTAGGAGAGGGATGTGGTAGGTTAGTATTGGGATACGTCCCACATGGCACCCTAATCCCTACATAGGGACTAATGATGACCAAAGCCCTGTAGGGTACTATAGGGACTAATGATGACCAAAGCCCTGTAGGGTACTATAGGGACTAATGATGACCAAAGCCCTGTAGGGCACTATAGGGACTAATGATGACCAAAGCCCTGTAGGGCACTATAGGGACTAATGATGACCAAAGCCCTGTAGGGCACTATAGGGACTAATGATGACCAAAGCCCTGTAGGGCACTATAGGGACTAATGATGACCAAAGCCCTGTAGGGCACTATAGGGACTAATGATGACCAAAGCCCTGTAGGGTACTATAGGGACTAATGATGACCAAAGCCCTGTAGGGCACTATAGGGACTAATGATGACCAAAGCCCTGTAGGGCACTATAGGGACTAATGATGACCAAAGCCCTGTAGGGCACTATAGGGACTAATGATGACCAAAGCCCTGTAGGGCACTATAGGGACTAATGATGACCAAAGCCCTGTAGGGCACTATAGGGACTAATGATGACCAAAGCCCTGTAGGGCACTATAGGGACTAATGATGACCAAAGCCCTGTAGGGTACTATAGGGACTAATGATGACCAAAGCCCTGTAGGTTACTATAGGGACTAATGATGACCAAAGCCCTGTAGGGTACTATAGGGACTAATGATGACCAAAGCCCTGTAGGGTACTATAGGGACTAATGATGACCAAAGCCCTGTAGGGTACTATAGGGACGAATGATGACCAAAGCCCTGTAGGGTACTATAGGGACTAATGATGACCAAAGCCCTGTAGGGTACTATAGGGACTAATGATGACCAAAGCCCTGTAGGGTACTATAGGGACTAATGATGACCAAAGCCCTGTAGGGTACTATAGGGACTAATGATGACCAAAGCCCTGTAGGGTACTATAGGGACTAATGATGACCAAAGCCCTGTAGGGCACTATAGGGACTAATGATGACCAAAGCCCTGTAGGGCACTATAGGGACTAATGATGACCAAAGCCCTGTAGGGCACTATAGGGACTAATGATGACCAAAGCCCTGTAGGGTACTATAGGGACTAATGATGACCAAAGCCCTGTAGGGTACTATAGGGAACAGATGATGACCAAAGCCCTGTAGGGTACTATAGGGAACAGATGATGACCAAAGCCCTGTAGGGTACTATAGGGACTAATGATGACCAAAGCCCTGTAGGGTACTATAGGGAACAGATGATGACCAAAGCCCTGTAGGGTACTATAGGGACTAATGATGACCAAAGCCCTGTAGGGTTAGGGTTATAGGGACTAATGATGACCAAAGCCCTGTAGGGTACTATAGGGACTAATGATGACCAAAGCCCTGTAGGGTACTATAGGGACTAATGATGACCAAAGCCCTGTAGGGCACTATAGGGACTAATGATGACCAAAGCCCTGTAGGGCACTATAGGGACTAATGATGACCAAAGCCCTGTAGGGTACTATAGGGAACAGATGATGACCAAAGCCCTGTAGGGTACTATAGGGACTAATGATGACCAAAGCCCTGTAGGGCACTATAGGGACTAATTATGACCAAAGCCCTGCAGGGCACTATAGGGACTAATGATGACCAAAGCCCTGTAGGGCACTATAGGGACTAATGATGACCAAAGCCCTGTAGGGTACTATAGGGAACAGATGATGACCAAAGCCCTGTAGGGTACTATAGGGACTAATGATGACCAAAGCCCTGTAGGGCACTATAGGGACTAATTATGACCAAAGCCCTGCAGGGCACTATAGGGACTAATGATGACCAAAGCCCTGTAGGGCACTATAGGGACTAATGATGACCAAAGCCCTGTAGGGTACTATAGGGACTAATGATGACCAAAGCCCTGTAGGGCACTATAGGGACTAATTATGACCAAAGCCCTGCAGGGCACTATAGGGACTAATGATGACCAAAGCCATGTAGGGCACTATAGGGACTAATGATGACCAAAGCCCTGTAGGGCACTATAGGGCACTAATGATGACCAAAGCCCTGTAGGGTACTATAGGGACTAATGATGACCAAAGCCCTGTAGGGCACTATAGGGACTAATGATGACCAAAGCCCTGCAGGGCACTATAGGGACTAATGATGACCAAAGCCCTGTAGGGTACTATAGGGACTAATGATGACCAAAGCCCTGTAGGGTACTATAGGGACTAATGATGACCAAAGCCCTGTAGGGTACTATAGGGACTAATGATGACCAAAGCCCTGTAGGGTACTATAGGGACTAATGATGACCAAAGCCCTGTAGGGCACTATAGGGACTAATGATGACCAAAGCCCTGTAGGGCACTATAGGGACTAATGATGACCAAAGCCATGTAGGGCACTATAGGGACTAATGATGACCAAAGCCCTGCAGGGCACTATAGGGACTAATGATGACCAAAGCCATGTAGGGCACTATAGGGACTAATGATGACCAAAGCCCTGTAGGGCACTATAGGGAACAGATGATGACCAAAGCCCTGTAGGGTTAGGGTTATAGGGAACAGATGAGATGCATTGAGATGCAGACTTGGATTGTATTGTAACTTGTGAACACTCTCTCCCTCCCCTCCCGGAGGACCTGAGCCCTAGGACCATGCCTCAGGACTACCTGGCCTGATGACTCCTGGCTGTCCCCAGTCCTCTCCCTCTCTCCCTCTCTCCCTCCCCTCCCGGAGGACCTGAGCCCTAGGACCATGCCTCAGGACTACCTGGCCTGATGACTCCTGGCTGTCCCCAGTCCTCTCCCTCTCTCCCTCTCTCCCTCTCTCCCTCCCCTCCCGGAGGACCTGAGCCCTAGGACCATGCCTCAGGACTACCTGGCCTGATGACTCCAGGCTGTCCCCGGTCCTCTCCCTCTCTCCCTCTCTCCCTCCCCTCCCGGAGGACCTGAGCCCTAGGACCATGCCTCAGGACTACCTGGCCTGATGACTCCTGGCTGTCCCCAGTCCTCTCCCTCTCTCCCTCTCTCCCTCCCCTCCCGGAGGACCTGAGCCCTAGGACCATGCCTCAGGACTACCTGGCCTGATGACTCCAGGCTGTCCCCGGTCCTCTCCCTCTCTCCCTCCCCTCCCGGAGGACCTGAGCCCTAGGACCATGCCTCAGGACTACCTGGCCTGATGACTCCTGGCTGTCCCCAGTCCTCTCCCTCTCTCCCTCTCTCCCTCCCCTCCCGGAGGACCTGAGCCCTAGGACCATGCCTCAGGACTACCTGGCCTGATGACTCCTGGCTGTCCCCAGTCCTCTCCCTCTCTCCCTCTCTCCCTCCCCTCCCGGAGGACCTGAGCCCTAGGACCATGCCTCAGGACTACCTGGCCTGATGACTCCTGGCTGTCCCCAGTCCACCTGGTCGTGCTGCTGCTCCAGTTTCCACTCTTCTGCCTGCGGCTATGGAACCCTGACCTGTTCACTGGACGTGCTACAGTACCTTGGAACCCTGACCTGTTGACCGGACGTGCTACAGTACCTTGGAACCCTGACCTGTTCACCGGACGTGCTACAGTACCTTGGAACCCTGACCTGTTCACTGGACGTGCTACAGTACCTTGTCCCGGATCTGCTGTTTTTGACTCTCCCTCTCTCTCCCTCGCTCTCTCTCTCCCTCACCTGCTGTCTCGACCTCTGAATGCTCAGCTATGAAAAGCCAACTGACATTTACTCCTGAGGTGCTGACCTGTTGCACCCTCTACAACCACTGTGATTATTATTTGACCCTGCTGGTCATCTATGAACGTTTTAACATCTTGGAGAACAATCTGGCGTTAATGGCCATGTACTGTTATAATCTCCACCCGGCACAGCCAGAAGAGGACTGGCCACCCCTCAGAGCCTGGTTCCTCTCTAAGTTTCTTCCTAAGTTTCTGCCTTTCTAGGGAGTTTTTCCTAGCCACCGTGCTTCTACATCTGCATTGCTTGCTGTTTGGGGTTTTAGGCTGGGTTTCTGTATAGCACTTTGTGACATCTGCTGATGTAAAAAGGGCTTTATAAATTTGATTGATTGATTGATTGATTCTAACTGGTGAACACCAGCAGATCTGGGACCAGGACAGGGCTGTGGTGGGTCTTGATTCTAACTGGTGAATACCAGCAGATCTGAGACCAGGACAGGGCTGTGGTGGGTCTTGATTCTAACTGGTGAACACCCACATATCTGGGACCAGGACAGGGCTGCTGGTGGGTCTTGATTCTAACAGTGTGAGTATTGAATAGATTTAAGATGGACTCACGTTTTAACTCTCGTTTGGTTCTTCGGGTGACAACAGGAATGGTGGCTGAATCTGGAACCGCAAACTGCTGTTTGGGCAACTGGAGGAAAAACAATCCAGTACTTTAGTAGTGTAAATACATATCTGTCACATGATGTCCTGTATGCGCCTCATTCTATTGGCTGAAAAGAGTCTGTTGTAAATACGGTTCTTTCCTTACCTTCATTTCCACCTTGGCACAGACAGGCAGGCTTTCTCTACAACTCTTATGAACATGTGCATTGCAATCTGAAAAATAACAAATAAAATACAACTCTTAATCCTAGGGTAAGAAATTCAACAGAATAATCTTCAAGGGGGGTTCGTTTCATGTGTTATGAACTGGGACTGGAGAGTTGGACTGACTGGTCTACAGAGACAGAGAGTTGGACTGACTGGTCTACAGAGACAGAGAGTTGGACTGACTGGTCTACAGAGACAGAGAGTTGGACTGACTGGTCTACAGAGACAGAGAGTTGGACTGACTGGTCTACAGAGACAGAGAGTTGGACTGACTGGTCTACAGAGACAGAGAGTTGGACTGACTGGTCTACAGAGACAGAGAGTTGGACTGACTGGTCTACAGAGACAGAGAGTTGGACTGACTGGTCTACAGAGACAGAGAGTTGGACTGACTGGTCTACAGAGACAGAGAGTTGGACTGACTGGTCTACAGAGACAGAGAGTTGGACGGACTGGTCTACAGAGACAGAGAGTTGGACTGACTGGTCTACAGAGACAGAGAGTTGGACTGACTGGTCTACAGAGACAGAGAGTTGGACTGACTGGTCTACAGAGACAGAGAGTTGGACTGACTGGTCTACAGAGACAGAGAGTTGGACTGACTGGTCTACAGAGACAGAGAGTTGGACTGACTGGTCTACAGAGACAGAGAGTTGGACTGACTGGTCTACAGAGACAGAGAGTTGGACTGACTGGTCTACAGAGACAGAGAGTTGGACTGACTGGTCTACAGAGACAGAGAGTTGGACTGACTGGTCTACAGAGACAGAGAGTTGGACTGACTGGTCTACAGAGACAGAGAGTTGGACTGACTGGTCTACAGAGACAGAGAGTTGGACTGACTGGTCTACAGAGACAGAGAGTTGGACTGACTGGTCTACAGAGACAGAGAGTTGGACTGACTGGTCTACAGAGACAGAGAGTTGGACTGACTGGTCTACAGAGACAGAGAGTTGGACTGACTGGTCTACAGAGACAGAGAGTTGGACTGACTGGTCTACAGAGACAGAGAGTTGGACTGGTCTACAGAGACAGAGAGTTGGACTGACTGGTCTACAGAGACAGAGAGTTGGACTGACTGGTCTACAGAGACAGAGAGTTGGACTGACTGGTCTACAGAGACAGAGAGTTGGACTGACTGGTCTACAGAGACAGAGAGTTGGACTGACTGGTCTACAGAGACAGAGAGTTGGACTGACTGGTCTACAGAGACAGAGAGTTGGACTGGCTGGTCTACAGAGACAGAGAGTTGGACTGGTCTACAGAGACAGAGAGTTGGACTGACTGGTCTACAGAGACAGAGAGTTGGACTGACTGGTCTACAGAGACAGAGAGTTGGACTGACTGGTCTACAGAGACAGAGAGTTGGACTGACTGGTCTACAGAGACAGAGAGTTGGACTGACTGGTCTACAGAGACAGAGAGTTGGACTGACTGGTCTACAGAGACAGAGAGTTGGACTGACTGGTCTACAGAGACAGAGAGTTGGACTGACTGGTCTACAGAGACAGAGAGTTGGACTGACTGGTCTACAGAGACAGAGAGTTGGACTGACTGGTCTACAGAGACAGAGAGTTGGACTGACTGGTCTACAGAGACAGAGAGTTGGACTGACTGGTCTACAGAGACAGAGAGTTGGACTGACTGGTCTACAGAGACAGAGAGTTGGACTGACTGGTCTACAGAGACAGAGAGTTGGACTGACTGGTCTACAGAGACAGAGAGTTGGACTGACTGGTCTACAGAGACAGAGAGTTGGACTGACTGGTCTACAGAGACAGAGAGGTTGGACTGACTGGTCTACAGAGACAGAGAGTTGGACTGACTGGTCTACAGAGACAGAGAGTTGGACTGACTGGTCTACAGAGACAGAGAGTTGGACTGACTGGTCTACAGAGACAGAGAGTTGGACTGACTGGTCTACAGAGACAGAGAGTTGGACCGACTGGTCTACAGAGACAGAGAGTTGGACTGACTGGTCTACAGAGACAGAGAGTTGGACTGACTGGTCTACAGAGACAGAGAGTTGGACTGACTGGTCTACAGAGACAGAGAGTTGGACTGACTGGTCTACAGAGACAGAGAGTTGGACTGACTGGTCTACAGAGACAGAGAGTTGGACTGACTGGTCTACAGAGACAGAGAGTTGGACTGACTGGTCTACAGAGACAGAGAGTTGGACTGACTGGTCTACAGAGACAGAGAGTTGGACTGACTGGTCTACAGAGACAGAGTTGGACGACTGGTCTCACAGAGACAGAGAGTTGGACTGACTGGTCTACAGAGACAGAGAGTTGGACTGACTGGTCTACAGAGACAGAGAGTTGGACTGACTGGTCTACAGAGACAGAGAGTTGGACTGACTGGTCTACAGAGACAGAGAGTTGGACTGACTGGTCTACAGAGACAGAGAGTTGGACTGACTGGTCTACAGAGACAGAGAGTTGGACTGACTGGTCTACAGAGACAGAGAGTTGGACTGACTGGTCTACAGAGACAGAGAGAGTTGGACTGACTGGTCTACAGAGACAGAGTTGGACTGACTGGTCTACAGAGACAGAGAGTTGGACTGACTGGTCTACAGAGACAGAGAGTTGGACTGACTGGTCTACAGAGACAGAGAGTTGGACTGACTGGTCTACAGAGACAGAGAGTTGGACTGACTGGTCTACAGAGACAGAGAGTTGGACTGACTGGTCTACAGAGACAGAGAGTTGGACTGACTGGTCTACAGAGACAGAGAGTTGGACTGACTGGTCTACAGAGACAGAGAGTTGGACTGACTGGTCTACAGAGACAGAGAGTTGGACTGACTGGTCTACAGAGACAGAGAGTTGGACTGACTGGTCTACAGAGACAGAGAGTTGGACTGACTGGTCTACAGAGACAGAGAGTTGGACTGACTGGTCTACAGAGACAGAGAGTTGGACTGACTGGTCTACAGAGACAGAGAGTTGGACTGACTGGTCTACAGAGACAGAGAGTTGGACTGACTGGTCTACAGAGACAGAGAGTTGGACTGACTGGTCTACAGAGACAGAGAGTTGGACTGACTGGTCTACAGAGACAGAGAGTTGGACTGACTGGTCTACAGAGACAGAGAGTTGGACTGACTGGTCTACAGAGACAGAGAGTTGGACTGACTGGTCTACAGAGACAGAGAGTTGGACTGACTGGTCTACAGAGACAGAGAGTTGGACTGACTGGTCTACAGAGACAGAGAGTTGGACTGACTGGTCTACAGAGACAGAGAGTTGGACTGACTGGTCTACAGAGACAGAGAGATGTCCCAAATGGAACCATAGACCCCCAGGGATTGGGACCAATCCTTGTTGGGAAACTTTATTTTTTATAGTTGATTTTATTGATTTTGTTGCATTATTTCAGATTAAATTACATTTAGGGGAATTTTATAAAGGGGAAAGATTTGCTTTTGGAATTTTCTAAATATTTTCTATATTATTAATTTCCATGCCTGGAAATGCCCTTGTCTGGAGCAAATGATACCAATTTCAACCCTCCAATTATTGTTGTTTTATTCTAAAAACAGGCAATAATGTTTTTATCATTTTAAAATAAATATGTAGTAGTTTCTTGCGATAGCCCTCTCTGACTTCAAGAGAAATTATCTTTAAAACGGTGATTCCTAAAAGATGTGTCTGGAGCTTTGGTCAGATTTGTGTAAAATCCTAAATGAATCAGGAATGATCAGGGTCAGCTATACCATAAGGACCCCTTCTTCATGTCTTCATTACATGTAGTGAAGCAAGACCCCTCATGGTCTGGAAGGTTCTCTACTTTTAATAGATGAAAACAAACAATATTGAAATCACCATGGTCACAACCGTGTCCACCAACATACAGTAACTACCATCAGGTCAACATGACTGAACACTGTCCACCACCGTCCAGTAACTACCATCAGGTCAACATGACTGAACACTGTCCACCACCGTACAGTAACTACCATCAGGTCAACATGACTGAACACTGTCCACCACCGTACAGTAACTACCATCAGGTCAACATGACTGAACACTGTCCACCACCATACAGTAACTACCATCAGGTCAACATGACTGAACACTGTCCACCACCGTCCAGTAACTACCATCAGGTCAACATGACTGAACACTGTCCACCACCGTACAGTAACTACCATCAGGTCAACATGACTGAACACTGTCCACCACCGTACAGTAACTACCATCAGGTCAACATGACTGAACACTGTCCACCACCGTCCAGTAACTACCATCAGGTCAACATGACTGAACACTGTCCACCACCGTACAGTAACTACCATCAGGTCAACGTGACTGAACACTGTCCACCACCGTCCAGTAACTACCATCAGGTCAACATGACTGAACACTGTCCACCACCGTCCAGTAACTACCATCAGGTCAACATGACTGAACACAGTAACTGGATGTTGTCTGTTGTGTAACCATTAAAGAGGAAGTCAACAGGTCTGTTATCCATTGCTTCATGGTTCCCCCTTTCTTAGTGTGAGTCCCAAATAGCACACGATTCCCTCCATAGGGACTGTAAAGGACTATAAAGTAGTGAACTATGGAGGGAATAAGGTGCCATTTGGGACCAACATCCGTTTTCTGAGGCTGTGCAATAAACTACATCATCTTTAGCTGCTGTTAAAGAGAGTAGAACAGTCCACTCAGACAGACAGACAGACAGACAGACAGACAGACAGACAGACACAGGGTATAGTAGTATAGTCCACTGTGACAGACACAGGGTATGGTAGTATTGTCCACTGTGACAGACACAGGGTATGGTAGTTTTGTCCACTGTGACTGACACAGGGTATGGTAGTAATGTCCACTGTGACTGACACAGGGTATGGTAGTATTGTCCACTGTGACTGAAACAGGGAATGGTAGTATTGTCCACTGTGACTGACACAGGGTATGGTAGTTTTGTCCACTGTGACTGACACAGGGTATGGTAGTATTGTCCACTGTGACTGACACAGGGTATGGTGGTATTGTCCACTGTGACTGACACAGGGTATGGTAGTTTTGTCCACTGTGACTGACACATGGTATGGTAGTATTGTCCACTGTGACTGACACAGGGTATGGTAGTATTGTCCACTGTGACTGACACAGGGTATGGTAGTATTGTCCACTGTGACTGACACAGGGTATGGTAGTATTGTCCACTGTGACTGACACAGGGAATGGTAGTATTGTCCACTGTGACTGACACAGGGTATGGTAGTTTTGTCCACTGTGACTGACACAGGGTATGGTAGTATTGTCCACTGTGACTGACACAGGGTATGGTAGTATTGTCCACTGTGACTGACACAGGGTATGGTAGTATTGTCCACTGTGACTGACACAGGGTATGGTAGTATTGTCCACTGTGACTGACACAGGGTATGGTAGTATTGTCCACTGTGACTGACACAGGGTATGGTAGTATTGTCCACTGTGACTGACACAGGGTATGGTAGTATTGTCCAATGTGACTGACACAGGGTATGGTAGTATTGTCCACTGTGACTGACACAGGGTATGGTAGTATTGTCCACTGTGACTGACACAGGGTATGGTAGTTTTGTCCACTGTGACTGACACAGGGTATGGTAGTATTGTCCACTGTGACTGACACAGGGTATGGTAGTATTGTCCACTGTGACTGACACAGGGTATGGTAGTATTGTCCACTGTGACAGACACAGGGTATGGTAGTATTGTCCACTGTGACTGACTGCAGCTCTAAACAGAGACCAGTTCATAGGCCTTATCCTCCGAGAGTTCAACAGGCTATTATACTGAATGCATCAGTTCATAGGCATTATCCTCCGAGAGTTCAACAGGCTATTATACTGAATGCATCAGTTCATAGGCATTATCCTCCGAGAGTTCAACAGGCTATTATACTGAATGCATCAGTTCATAGGCATTATCCTCAGAGAGTTCAACAGGCTATTATACTGAATGCATCAGTTCATAGGCATTATCCTCCGAGAGTTCAACAGGCTATTATACTGAATGCATCAGTTCATAGGCATTATCCTCAGAGAGTTCAACAGGCTGTTATACTGAATGCATCAGTTCATAGGCATTATCCTCAGAGAGTTGAACAGGCTGTTATACTGAATGCATCAGTTCATAGGCCTTATCCTCCGAGAGTTCAACAGGCTGTTATACTGAATGCATCATTTCATAGGCATTATCCTCCGAGAGTTCAACAGGCTGTTATACTGAATGCATCAGTTCATAGGCATTATCCTCAGAGAGTTGAACAGGCTGTTATACTGAATGCATCAGTTCATAGGCCTTATCCTCCGAGAGTTCAACAGGCTGTTATACTGAATGCATCATTTCATAGGCATTATCCTCCGAGAGTTCAACAGGCTGTTATACTGAATGCATCAGTTCATAGGCATTATCCTCCGAGAGTTCAACAGGCTATTATACTGAATGCATCAGTTCATAGGCATTATCCTCCGAGAGTTCAACAGGCTGTTATACTGAATGCATCATTTCATAGGCATTATCCTCCGAGAGTTCAACAGTCTGTTATACTGAATGCATCAGTTCATAGGCATTATCCTCCGAGAGTTCAACAGGCTGTTATACTGAATGCATCATTTCATAGGCATTATCCTCAGAGTTCAACAGGCTGTTATACTGAATGCATCAGTTCATAGGCATTATCCTCCGAGAGTTCAACAGGCTATTATACTGAATGCATCATTTCATAGGCATTATCCTCAGAGAGTTCAACAGGCTGTTATACTGAATGCATCATTTCATAGGCATTATCCTCCGAGAGTTCAACAGGCTGTTATACTGAATGCATCAGTTCATAGGCATTATCCTCCGAGAGTTCAACAGGCTATTATACTGAATGCATCAGTTCATAGGCATTATCCTCAGAGAGTTCAACAGGCTGTTATACTGAATGCATCATTTCATAGGCATTATCCTCAGAGAGTTCAACAGGCTGTTATACTGAATGCATCAGTTCATAGGCATTATCCTCCGAGAGTTCAACAGGCTATTATACTGAATGCATCAGTTCATAGGCATTATCCTCCGAGAGTTCAACAGGCTGTTATACTGAATGCATCATTTCATAGGCATTATCCTCCGAGAGTTCAACAGTCTGTTATACTGAATGCATCAGTTCATAGGCATTATCCTCCGAGAGTTCAACAGGCTGTTATACTGAATGCATCATTTCATAGGCATTATCCTCAGAGTTCAACAGGCTGTTATACTGAATGCATCAGTTCATAGGCATTATCCTCCGAGAGTTCAACAGGCTGTTATACTGAATGCATCATTTCATAGGCATTATCCTCAGAGTTCAACAGGCTGTTATACTGAATGCATCAGTTCATAGGCATTATCCTCCGAGAGTTCAACAGGCTATTATACTGAATGCATCATTTCATAGGCATTATCCTCAGAGAGTTCAACAGGCTGTTATACTGAATGCATCATTTCATAGGCATTATCCTCCGAGAGTTCAACAGGCTGTTATACTGAATGCATCAGTTCATAGGCATTATCCTCCGAGAGTTCAACAGGCTATTATACTGAATGCATCAGTTCATAGGCATTATCCTCAGAGAGTTCAACAGGCTGTTATACTGAATGCATCATTTCATAGGCATTATCCTCAGAGAGTTCAACAGGCTGTTATACTGAATGCATCAGTTCATAGGCATTATCCTCCGAGAGTTCAACAGGCTATTATACTGAATGCATCAGTTCATAGGCATTATCCTCCGAGAGTTCAACAGGCTGTTATACTGAATGCATCAGTTCATAGGCATTATCCTCCGAGAGTTCAACAGGCTATTATACTGAATGCATCAGTTCATAGGCATTATCCTCCGAGAGTTCAACAGGCTGTTATACAGAATGCATCAGTTCATAGGCATTATCCTCCGAGAGTTCAACAGGCTATTATACTGAATGCATCATTTCATAGGCATTATCCTCCGAGAGTTCAACAGGCTATTATACTGAATGCATCATTTCATAGGCATTATCCTCAGAGAGTTCAACAGGCTGTTATACTGAATGCATCAGTTCATAGGCATTATCCTCCGAGAGTTCAACAGGCTATTATACTGAATGCATCAGTTCATAGGCATTATCCTCCGAGAGTTCAACAGGCTGTTATACTGAATGCATCAGTTCATAGGCCTTATCCTCCGAGAGTTCAACAGGCTGTTATACTGAATGCATCAGACACAGCATGTTGGTAGCAGGGTGAAATGTACCCTAGATGCTGATCTGGGGTCGGTTTAGCATTTCCCCCACTAATGGTTAGGTTATGATTGGGGATCTGCTCCTAGACCTGTACGTATAGGGGGACCTTCACCCCAGAGCACTATGGGGTGTCTGCCCTGCACTGAGCTGCTTTCACCCCAGAGCACTATGGGGTGTCTGCCCTTCACCCCAGAGCACTATGGGGTGTCTGCCCTGCACTGAGCTGCCCTTCACCCCAGAGCACTATGGGGTGTCTGCCCTGCACTGAGCTGCCCTTCACCCCAGAGCACTATGGGGTGTCTGCCCTGCACTGAGCTGCTTTAGACCTGTACGTATAGGGGGACCTTCACCCCAGAGCACTATGGGGTGTCTGCCCTGCACTGAGCTGCTTTCACCCCAGAGCACTATGGGGTGTCTGCCCTTCACCCCAGAGCACTATGGGGTGTCTGCCCTTCACCCCAGAGCACTATGGGGTGTCTGCCCTGCACTGAGCTGCTTTAGACCTTTCATTGGAGTTTAGCTGCTTCACTAAGCCTGCTAATAGCTGGTTTAATTAGACCTGTATTGACTGATGCATGTTGTCTTACTGGTGCAGAGGAAGGCGTCCTTAGCGTTGATGGTTTTGCTACATTGGTGGCAGGAGGAGGATTGTGTCTGGGAGGACACCACGCTGAAGTGATGTCCGTTCAGCGTCCATCTCTCTCTGGCCTTCACCTCTCTCCTCTCGCCTTTGTCTCGACTCTTCTCTCGATCCTTTTCCTGCAGGTGAAGAACGGCGATTAGGAGTAAAAACAGATTGAGATCAGACAGCGTCATTCCTCCTTTCTAGTTACTGTTGTTTATCTTACAATGTCTTGAGCCTGACAGCAATGACATGGTGGAGACCTGCTTCGGTCTACACAGTGTTGCTGCTGGGTTTATGACATGGTGGAGACCTGCTTCGGTCTACACAGTGTTGCTGCTAGGTTTATGACATGGTGGAGACCTGCTTCGGTCTACACAGTGTTGCTGCTAGGTTTATGACATGGTGGAGACCTGCTTCGGTCTACACAGTGTTGCTGCTAGGTTTATGACATGGTGGAGACCTGCTTCGGTCTACACAGTGTTGCTGCTAGGTTTATGACATGGTGGGGACCTGCTTCGGTCTACACAGTGTTGCTGCTGGGTTTATGACATGGTGGAGACCTGCTTCGGTCTACACAGTGTTGCTGCTGGGTTTATGACATGGTGGAGACCTGCTTCGGTCTATACAGTGTTGCTGCTAAGCTTGGTCTGTTTCTTTGTCATTGGGCTGCAGTTGCATGAAGACCAATCACTGTTTGACTTGTGACTTTTGTCACTGGCCAAAGGAAACTAAGGAAAAGTTATCATAAACACACAACATGCATGATTACTTCCGAATCTCACATTAACAAAGCAGAACCTTAAATTGTGATTAGTTTTAGTCTACCTGGAGAGAAATGACTTGAGTATGTATGTTACTCCCCACCATCACTACTATACACAGAGATGAAACCAAGAATGGTTTGCTTTAGCACAGAGCACAATGAAGGAGAACAGAGCTCGTGTTCTCATGACCGTGAGTGATGCTCCACCCAAATCCCATATTTTCCTGGTCAGGCAAACCCAGAGCCACGCCACTCTGGCAGGAGCACAGCAACGTAATGGTCATACAAATTACAACCTCATTTATTTAAAATGACTTACAGATACCACATGGCCTTGACCGAACTAAAACACAGGCGACCACTATGACCACGGACCTGTTAAAGGCGCTGCGTAGCCAATCCCATGTCTGACCACGGACCTGTTAAAGGCGCTGCGTAGCCAATCCCATGTCTGACCACGGAGCTGTTAAAGGTGCTGCGAAGCCAATCCCATGTCTGACCACGGAGCTGTTAAAGGCGCTGCGTAGCCAATCCCATGTCTGCATTGGGCTGTGCAGTGTTTACGGTGATACGGCCTCTGTAGAAGTCAGGGCTTTCATACTTATTGCTCTTCTCGGAGCAGCTGTTGTCAAGGAAGTTGTCAAGGAAGTGAATTTGTGTTTACACAAGACCTCCCCCGTCCCCACCTACCGTCGACCAATCATGTCGATGCGGAGCTATACGGAGCCCTCCACGTTGGTACAGAATTTGAGAGGCGCACGGCGATGCGGCACGGAGCTCCATTTGGCCTCTGCGTGCCTCCGGAGGTTCCGCCATTGCGTCACACCCTCCGTAAAGCGCCTCCGACCACATTTTCGGATCAAGCATAAATCGTCTCTTCCCCTTTGCGCTTTACTTCCCCTTATTTAGAACAACACGTTGCAAGCAGCTGAATAGCAACACACCGTCTAATGCAGAATAACAGCTTTGTCATCTCAACAACTTTTCTCAGAAAATCAAGCACAAGCATGTTCAAAACAATGTCTTCAAGTAGCTAGCAGTCAAAACAGAGCAAAAAATACATGGGAAATCATCTGACAAATCAGTTATTTAAACAAACTGAACAACTCTGAACGGAAGTTTGATTGCTTAAACACGATAAAGAAATAGAGAAACAGCTGAACACAGGCTAAATAGACGGACTGAACAGGATATATTTACACCTGGTGGAGCTGGAGACGCTAACAGGACCAGAATCACACCTACCAAACCCATCTGCATCCTACCTTTAAACACACATCACTTAGTGTGACCCCTTTCCCTTACCAGTTAGTGTATGAAATATGTATATTCCCCTGATATTGCAACCATGATATGTTCTACCATTCCAGACATACAGCTGTTTTAGAAACTGCATCAACTACTTTTACAGATTCCATACAGAGAAATAAACCCCAGGTGATTCACCTACCCCCTGTCATCCTACTGCACCTACCCCCTGTCATCCTACTGCACCTACCCCCTGTCATCCTACTGCACCTACCCCTGTCCCCCTACTGCACCTACCCCCTGTCCCCCTACTGCACCTACCCCCTGTCATCCTACTGCACCTACCCCCATCCCCCTACTGCACCTACCCCTGTCCCCCTACTGCACCTACCCCCTGTCCTCCTACTGCACCTACCCCGTCCTCCTACTGCACCTACCCCCTGTCCTCCTACTGCACCTACCCCTGTCCTCCTACTGCACCTACCCCCATTCCCCTACTGCACCTACCCCCTGTCCTCCTACTGCACCTACCCCTGTCCTCCTACTGCACCTACCCCCTGTCCTCCTACTGCACCTACCCCCGTCCTCCTACTGCACCTACCCTGTCCTCCTACTGCACCTACCCCCGTCCTCCTACTGCACCTACCCCCTGTCCTCCTACTGCACCTACCCCCTGTCCTCCTACTGCACCTACCCCTGTCCTCCTACTGCACCTACCCCTGTCCTCCTACTGCACCTACCCCTGTCCTCCTACTGCACCTACCCCCTGTCCTCCTACTGCACCTACCCCCTGTCCTCCTACTGCACCTACCCCTGTCCTCCTACTGCACCTACCCCTGTCCTCCTACTGCACCTACCCCTGTCCTCCTACTGCACCTACCCCTGTCCTCCTACTGCACCTACCCCTGTCCTCCTACTGCACCTACCCCTGTCCTCCTACTGCACCTACCCCTGTCCTCCTACTGCACCTACCCCTGTCCTCCTACTGCACCTACCCCTGTCCTCCTACTGCACCTACCCCTGTCCTCCTACTGCACCTACCCCTGTCCTCCTACTGCACCTACCCCCTGTCCTCCTACTGCACCTACCCCTGTCCTCCTACTGCACCCTACCCCTGTCCTCCTACTGCACCTACCCCTGTCCTCCTACTGCACCTACCCCTGTCCTCCTACTGCACCTACCCCTGTCCTCCTACTGCACCTACCCCTGTCCTCCTACTGCACCTACCCCTGTCCTCCTACTGCACCTACCCCGTCCTCCTACTGCACCTACCCCTGTCCTCCTACAGCACCTACCCCTGTCCTCCTACTGCACCTACCCCCTGTCCTCCTACTGCACCTACCCCTGTCCTCCTACTGCACCTACCCCTGTCCTCCTACTGCACCTACCCCTGTCCTCCTACTGCACCTACCCCCTGTCCTCCTACTGCACCTACCCCTGTCCTCCTACTGCACCTACCCCTGTCCTCCTACTGCACCTACCCCCTGTCCTCCTACTGCACCTACCCCTGTCCTCCTACTGCACCTACCCCTGTCCTCCTACTGCACCTACCCCTGTCCTCCTACTGCACCTACCCCCTGTCCTCCTACTGCACCTACCCCTGTCCTCCTACTGCACCTACCCCCTGTCCTCCTACTGCACCTACCCCTGTCCTCCTACTGCACCTACCCCTGTCCTCCTACTGCACCTACCCCCTGTCCTCCTACTGCACCTACCCCCTGTCCTCCTACTGCACCTACCCCTGTCCTCCTACTGCACCTACCCCTGTCCTCCTACTGCACCTACCCCTGTCCTCCTACTGCACCTACCCCTGTCCTCCTACTGCACCTACCCCTGTCCTCCTACTGCACCTACCCCTGTCCTCCTACTGCACCTACCCCTGTCCTCCTACTGCACCTACCCCTGTCCTCCTACTGCACCTACCCCTGTCCTCCTACTGCACCTACCCCTGTCCTCCTACTGCACCTACCCCCTGTCCTCCTACTGCACCTACCCCTGTCCTCCTACTGCACCTACCCCTGTCCTCCTACTGCACCTACCCCTGTCCTCCTACTGCACCTACCCCTGTCCTCCTACTGCACCTACCCCTGTCCTCCTACTGCACCTACCCCTGTCCTCCTACTGCACCTACCCCTGTCCTCCTACTGCACCTACCCCTGTCCTCCTACTGCACCTACCCCTGTCCTCCTACTGCACCTACCCCTGTCCTCCTACTGCACCTACCCCCTGTCCTCCTACTGCACCTACCCCTGTCCTCCTACTGCACCTACCCCTGTCCTCCTACTGCACCTACCCCCGTCCTCCTACTGCACCTACCCCCTGTCCTCCTACTGCACCTACCCCTGTCCTCCTACTGCACCTACCCCTGTCCTCCTACTGCACCTACCCCCTGTCCTCCCTACTGCACCTACCCCTGTCCTCCTACTGCACCTACCCCTGTCCTCCTACTGCACCTACCCCTGTCCTCCTACTGCACCTACCCCTGTCCTCCTACTGCACCTACCCCTGTCCTCCTACTGCACCTACCCCTGTCCTCCTACTGCACCTACCCCTGTCCTCCTACTGCACCTACCCCTGTCCTCCTACTGCACCTACCCCTGTCCTCCTACTGCACCTACCCCTGTCCTCCTACTGCACCTACCCCTGTCCTCCTACTGCACCTACCCCTGTCCTCCTACTGCACCTACCCCTGTCCTCCTACTGCACCTACCCCCTGTCCTCCTACTGCACCTACCCCTGTCCTCCTACTGCACCTACCCCTGTCCTCCTACTGCACCTACCCCTGTCCTCCTACTGCACCTACCCCTGTCCTCCTACTGCACCTACCCCCTGTCCTCCTACTGCACCTACCCCTGTCCTCCTACTGCACCTACCCCTGTCCTCCTACTGCACCTACCCCTGTCCTCCTACTGCACCTACCCCCTGTCCTCCTACTGCACCTACCCCTGTCCTCCTACTGCACCTACCCCTGTCCTCCTACTGCACCTACCCCTGTCCTCCTACTGCACCTACCCCTGTCCTCCTACTGCACCTACCCCTGTCCTCCTACTGCACCTACCCCCTGTCCTGCTACTGCACCTACCCCTGTCCTCCTACTGCACCTACCCTCTGTCCTCCTACTGCACCTACCCCTGTCCTCCTACTGCACCTACCCCTGTCCTCCTACTGCACCTACCCCTGTCCTCCTACTGCACCTACCCCTGTCCTCCTACTGCACCTACCCCTGTCCTCCTACTGCACCTACCCCCCTGTCCCTCCTACTGCACCTACCCCTGTCCTCCTACTGCACCTACCCCCTGTCCTCCTACTGCACCTACCCCCTGTCCTCCTACTGCACCTACCCCCTGTCCTCCTACTGCACCTACCCCTGTCCTCCTACTGCACCTACCCCTGTCCTCCTACTGCACCTACCCCTGTCCTCCTACTGCACCTACCCCTGTCCTCCTACTGCACCTACCCCTGTCCTCCTACTGCACCTACCCCCTGTCCTCCTACTGCACCTACCCCTGTCCTCCTACTGCACCTACCCCCTGTCCTCCTACTGCACCTACCCCTGTCCTCCTACTGCACCTACCCCTGTCCTCCTACTGCACCTACCCCTGTCCTCCTACTGCACCTACCCCTGTCCTCCTACTGCACCTACCCCTGTCCTCCTACTGCACCTACCCCTGTCCTCCTACTGCACCTACCCCTGTCCTCCTACTGCACCTACCCCTGTCCTCCTACTGCACCTACCCCTGTCCTCCTACTGCACCTACCCCTGTCCTCCTACTGCACCTACCCCTGTCCTCCTACTGCACCTACCCCTGTCCTCCTACTGCACCTACCCCTGTCCTCCTACTGCACCTACCCCTGTCCTCCTACTGCACCTACCCCTGTCCTCCTACTGCACCTACCCCTGTCCTCCTACTGCACCTACCCCTGTCCTCCTACTGCACCTACCCCTGTCCTCCTACTGCACCTACCTCTAGTCCTCGCCGACACTTTAACTTCATGGAGAGGCCATGGACATCAAAGAACCTTCGATTCAACATCCCTGTTACTATCAGTGACTGTGAGCCCCAGACAGGCTGGTATCTAGCCTTACACTGCTAAAACCATCTCAAGCACAACCTCCACTGACTGAATACCACAGTACCACAGCTTAGGGAGAGAGACTGTGAGCACCAGGAAGTGGTGCAACAGTATACAGGGGGTGACTAGTTCCTATCAGAGTAGGGAGAGAGACAGTGAGCACCAGGAAGTGGTGCAACAGTATACAGGGGGTGACTAGTTCCTATCAGAGTAGGGAGAGAGACAGTGAGCACCAGGAAGTGGTGCAACAGTGTACAGGGGGTGCTGTTCCTGACTTAACCCCCATCTCCAGTGGTAAGAGACAGGTAATTCATAGAATTACAAAGAACTCTGGCGGTGTATATTGACCAGAATCTATTTTAGGCATATTCCTGGATATTCCCACCTTTCTAATAGAAATAGGAGACAATTGGCTTCAGTGTCACAATACATGAGGTTTTTAATTTATTTTTTACAAAAGTAACTCTCACAGTCAGAAAAGCGTATTTCATGGCATCAAAGCTAATACTGATAGCTTTTGTTTGTTCTGAAAAATAACTGTGAACATCATTATCATAACCTCCAAACAGACAGACAGTGGATGAGGTCTGTTTCTTAGAGCTGTTGTCTTTTAACACCACTCGCTGCTGGTTGTGGCTGAGGTCTGTCTTAGCTGCTGGTTGTGGCTGAGGTCTGTCTTAGCTGCTGGTTGTGGCTGAGGTCTGTCTTAGCTGCTGGTTGTGGCTGAGGTCTGTCTTAGCTGCTGGTTGTGGCTGAGGTCTGTCTTAGCTGCTGGTTGTGGCTGAGGTCTGTCTTAGCTGCTGGTTGTGGCTGAGGTCTGTCTTAGCTGCTGGTTGTGGCTGAGGTCTGTCTTAGCTGCTGGTTGTGGCTGAGGTCTGTCTTAGCTGCTAGTTGTGGCTGAGGTCTGTCTTAGCTGCTGGTTGTGGCTGAGGTCTGTCTTAGCTGCTGGTTGTGGCTGAGGTCTGTCTTAACTGCTGGTTGTGGCTGAGGTCTGTCTTAGCTGCTGGTTGTGGCTGAGGTCTGTCTTAGCTGCTGGTTGTGGCTGAGGTCTGTCTTAACTGCTGGTTGTGGCTGAGGTCTGTCTTAGCTGCTGGTTGTGGCTGAGGTCTGTCTTAGCTGCTGGTTGTGGCTGAGGTCTGTCTTAACTGCTGGTTGTGGCTGAGGTCTGTCTTAGCTGCTGGTTGTGGCTGAGGTCTGTCTTAGCTGCTGGTTGTGGCTGAGGTCTGTCTTAGCTGCTGGTTGTGGCTGAGGTCTGTCTTAGCTGCTGGTTGTGGCTGAGGTCTGTCTTAACTGCTGGTTGTGGCTGAGGTCTGTCTTAACTGCTGGTTGTGGCTGAGGTCTGTCTTAGCTGCTGGTTGTGGCTGAGGTCTGTCTTAGCTGCTGGTTGTGGCTGAGGTCTGTCTTAGCTGCTGGTTGTGGCTGAGGTCTGTCTTAGCTGCTGGTTGTGGCTGAGGTCTGTCTTAGCTGCTGGTTGTGGCTGAGGTCTGTCTTAGCTGCTGGTTGTGGCTGAGGTCTGTCTTAACTGCTGGTTGTGGCTGAGGTCTGTCTTAACTGCTGGTTGTGGCTGAGGTCTGTCTTAGCTGCTGGTTGTGGCTGAGGTCTGTCTTAGCTGCTGGTTGTGGCTGAGGTCTGTCTTAGCTGCTGGTTGTGGCTGAGGTCTGTCTTAGCTGCTGGTTGTGGCTGAGGTCTGTCTTAGCTGCTGGTTGTGGCTGAGGTCTGTCTTAGCTGCTGATTGTGGCTGAGGTCTGTCTTAGCTGCTGGTTGTGGCTGAGGTCTGTCTTAGCTGCTGGTTGTGGCTGAGGTCTGTATTTGTTGCTGGTTGTGGCTGAGGTCTGTCTTAGCTGCTGGTTGTGGCTGAGGTCTGTCTTAGCTGCTGGTTGTGGCTGAGGTCTGTCTTAGCTGCTGGTTGTGGCTGAGGTCTGTCTTAACTGCTGGTTGTGGCTGAGGTCTGTCTTAGCTGCTGGTTGTGGCTGAGGTCTGTCTTAGCTGCTGGTTGTGGCTGAGGTCTGTCTTAGCTGCTGGTTGTGGCTGAGGTCTGTCTTAGCTGCTGGTTGTGGCTGAGGTCTGTCTTAGCTGCTGGTTGTGGCTGAGGTCTGTCTTAGCTGCTGGTTGTGGCTGAGGTCTGTCTTAGCTGCTGGTTGTGGCTGAGGTCTGTCTTAGCTGCTGGTTGTGGCTGAGGTCTGTCTTAGCTGCTGGTTGTGGCTGAGGTCTGTCTTAGCTGCTGGTTGTGGCTGAGGTCTGTCTTAGCTGCTGGTTGTGGCTGAGGTCTGTCTTAGCTGCTGGTTGTGGCTGAGGTCTGTCTTTAAAGCTGTTGGCCCTTTAAAGCGACTAGCTAGCTGCTGTGGTGACAGAGAGAGAGCTGGAGACCAGAGAGAGAGCTGGAGACCAGAGAGAGAGCTGGAGACCAGAGAGAGAGCTGGAGACCAGAGAGAGAGCTGGAGACCAGAGAGAGAGCTGGAGACCAGAGAGAGAGCTGGAGACCAGAGAGAGAGCTGGAGACCATAGAGAGAGAGCTGGAGACCAGAGAGAGAGCTGGAGACCAGAGAGAGAGCTGGAGACCACAGAGAGAGCTGGAGACCAGAGAGAGAGCTGGAGACCAGAGAGAGAGCTGGAGACCAGAGAGAGCTGGAGACCAGAGAGAGAGCTGGAGACCAGAGAGAGAGCTGGAGACCAGAGAGAGAGCTGGAGACCAGAGAGAGAGCTGGAGACCATAGAGAGAGCTGGAGACCAGAGAGAGAGCTGGAGACCAGAGAGAGAGCTGGAGACCAGAGAGAGAGACTGTCATCTTCCATTCCACTTCTCCTACCACTCAGTGCTGCTGCTACCGCTACTAATAATACTCTGTTTCTCTGGTATCAATCTCACAACTCTTCACTTCTCTATGGCTCTCTGCAACACCACACACTACTCAGTGTAACAGTAGCACAACGTCATCAATTGATATCAGATCAAGTTAGGGTCATGTCGCGGTGAAATGTGAAAACAGACTTCTTGGTGTAACACCACCAAAGCTCTTCATAATACTATAGCAAAGTGAGTAAAACCCATTTATAACAATAAGTGTCAACTTATAACCTTCACTGAAGTATTTCAGAGTTTAAATGTTTATTTGTGAAAACAGATTGGGGTTCCACTGAAACAGTAGAGCATTTTGAACACTGAAACAGTAGAGCATTTTGAACAGTGACAGTGAGAATGATAATAAGTCAAGTACAGATGTCATATCTTAATTTGAGCCAGTTTCACACAGCAGCAAAATAATCCTGCAGCAACAGGAAATGTGATTTTTTTTTTAGGGGTTGATACTTTTGTCTTTAGGGAAAATCGAGTCTGAAATTGGAAATTACAAACTTTTTAAACCTTGAATACACACAGGAAAATTCCTGCAACAACAGGATGATCAAATTAAGATATGACATGTGTATTTCAGCAGAGGACTGCAAACTGCTTTGGTTCTATCCTGAAACACTACCTCATGTTGAATAGTGATGATAATGGTTCTCACCCTGCTCTTCTTGTACATCTTGCTTGAGGTAGCCTATAATAGTAGTAGTAGTAGTAGTAGTAGTAGTAGTAGTAGTAGTGTAGGTTTTCAAACAGCTACATTATTTTTTTAGTGCCAATTGTATTTTTGAAAAATTCCGAACTGGTTTCCATGCCCACCACAGCACAGAGACAGCCTTAGTTAACGTGGTAAACACAGATCAACACAGATGCCAAACAGCTCTCTGTCCTCTTGGATTGAAGTGCTGTGTTCAATACTGTTGACCATGATGTCCTTCTGGAAAGACTAAAAGCTGGGTAGTAGTAGTAGTAGTAGTAGTAGTAGTAGTAGTAGTAGTAGTAGTAGTAGTAGTAGTAGTAGTAGTGGTAGTAGTAGTAGTAGTAGTGTAGGTTTTCAAACAGCTACATAATTTTTTTAGTGCCAATTGTATTTTGGAAAAATTCCGAACTGGTTTCCATGCCCACCACAGCACAGAGACAGCCTTAGTTAACGTGGTAAACACAGATCAACACAGATGCCAAACAGCTCTCTGTCCTGAAGTGCTGTGTTCAAGACTGTTGACCATGATGTCCTTCTGGAAAGACTCAAAGCTGGGTAGTAGTAGTAGTAGTAGCAGTAGTAATAGTAGCAGTGTAGTAGTAGTAGTAATAGTAGCGTATTCTTATTATTCTTATTATTATTAGTAGTAGTAGTAGTAGTAGTAGTAGTAGTAGTAGTAGTAGTAGTAGTAGTAGTAGTAGCAATAGTAGTATAGTAGTAGAAGTAAGGTAAAAGTAATAGTAGTAGTAGTAGTAGTAGTAGTAGTAATAGTAGTAGAGGCAGTGAGGTAGCGTAATTGTATTGTAGTAGTAGTAGCAGTAGTAATCGTAGTAGTAATGTAGTATTAAGGTAGCAGTAGTGTACAAGTAGTAGTAGTAGTAGTAGTAGTAGTAGTAGTAGTAGTGAAGTATTAGTAGTAATGTAGTAGTAGTAGTGTAGTAATGTAGTAGTAGTAGAAACATTTACATTTATTTTATTATATTTTTTGTAGTAGTAATAGTAGTGAAGTATTAGTAGTAATGTATTAGTAGTAATGTAGTAGTAGTAGTAGTAGTAGTAGTAGTAGTAGTAGTAGTAGAGTTATATTTGAGTGTTTCAGTGAAATGTGAGGGAGGCCCCGCTCTCTCGCTTTCCCAGATGTTTAGTTCATTTCATTCCGATGTCCTTTGCATTATTGTAGCCTTTTTCTGTAGCCTGTCAACTATGTGTCTGTCTATCCCTGTTCTCTCCTCTCCGCACAGGCTATACAAACGCCTCACACCGCGTGGCTGCTGCCACTCTAATCTGGTGGTCCCTGCGCGCACGACCCACGTGGAGTTCCAGGTCTCCGGTAAACAATATATATATATATATATAAAACAAATGAACATTAAAAATATACTCTACAAATAAGAAATTTGAAAAATAAAAAAATTAATTGTAAAGTGGTTGTCCCACTGGCTATCATAAGGTGAATGCACCAATTTGTAAGTCGCTGGATAAGAGCGTCTGCTAAATGACGTAAATGTAAAATGTAAATGTAGTAGTAGTAGTGAAGTAGTAGTAGTAGTAGTAGTAGTAGTAGTAGTAGTAGTAGTAGTAGTAGTAGTAGTAGTAGTAGTAGTAGTCCCGTGTAGCTCAGTTGGTAGGACATGGTGTTTGCAACGCCAGGGTTGTGGGTTCGTTTCCCACGGGGGACCAGTATGAAGAAAAATACAAAACAATGACAATTTAAAATAAAATCAAATCAAAAAAATAAGGTATGCACTCACTAACTGTAAGTGCTCTGGATAAGAGCGTCTGCTAAATGACAAAAATGTAAATGTCAATGTAGTAGTAGCAGTAGTAGTAGTAGCAGTAGTAGCAGTAGTAGCAGTAGTAGTAGTAGTAGTAGTAGTAGTAATGTAGTAGTAGTGTATTAGTGGTAGTAGTGTAGTAGTAGTAGTAGTGGTGATAGTAGTGGTACTAGTGTAGTTAGTAGTAGTAGTAGTGTATTAGTGGTAGTAGTAGTAGTAGTGTATTAGTGGTAGTAGTAGTTGTTGTTGTAGTATTGCAGAAGTAGTAGTGTGTTAGTAGTAGTGTAGTAGTAGTAGTAGTAGCATTGTAGTAGTAGTATTGTAGTATTAGTATTGGTATTAGTAGTAGTTGTAGTAATATAGTAGTAGTAGTGTAGTAGTAATATAGTATTAGTGGTAGTAGTATTAGTGTAGTAGTAATAATGTAGTAGTAGTGTAGTAGTAATGTAGTAGTCGTAGTAGTGGTAGTAGCAGTAGTAGTAGTATTGTAGTAGTAGTATTGTAGTAGTAGTAGTAGTAGTAGTACTACTAGTGTATTAGTGGTAGTAGTGAAGTAGTAATAGTATTAGTAGTAGTAGTAGCAGTAGTGTAGTAGTAGTAGTGTAGTAGTAGTAGTAGTAATGTAGTAGTGGTAGTAGTGGTGGTAGTAGTAGTAGTAGTAGTAGTAGTAGTAGTGTAGTAGTAATGTTGTAGCGGTAGTAGTTGTGGTGATAGTCGTGGTAGTAGTAGTAGTAGTAGTAGTAATAGTAGTAGTAGTAGTAGTAGTGGTACTAGTAGTGTAGTAGTAGTAGTAGTAGTAGTAGTAGTCTATTAGTGGTAGTGGTAGTAGTAGTAGTAGTTGTAGTAGTATTGGTAGTAGTGGTAGTAGTAGTAGTAGTAGTAGTATTGGTAGTAGTGGTAGTAGTAGTAGTAGGAGCAGTAGTATTAGTATCAGTAGTAGTAGTAGTAGTAGTAGTAGTAGTAGTAGTAGTATTGTAGTAGTGGTAGTAGTGGTAGTAGCGGTAGTAGTAGTAGTAGTAGTAGTATTAGTATTGTAGTAGTAGTGGTAGTAGTGGTAGTAGTAGAAGTAGTAGTAGTAGTAATAATAATATAATAATAATACTAATATGCCATTTAGCAGACGCTTTTATCCAAAGCGACTTACAGTCATGCGTGCATACATTTTTGTGTATGGGTGGTCCCGGGGATCGAACCTACTACCCTGGCGTTACAAGCGCCGTGCTCTACCAGCTGAGCTACAGAGGACCACAGTGGTAGTAGTAGTAGTAGTAGCAGCAGCAGCAGCAGTAATGTAGTAGTAATGTAGTAGTAATGTAGTAGTAATGTAGTAGTAATGTAGTAGTAATGTACTCACCCTCGTCTTCTTGTATATCTTGCTCTTCAGGTAGCTGAACGTTCGGCTAACCTTGGTCCCACTGTTTCCCTCAAAGTCAGTCCTCAGGGGCCCCGTTATGTCCTCCTCAGATATACTGACACACACACATCGACGGAGAGGTTCATACACACACACAAACACGTCCGTATGACCTTGACTTTTTCCACATTTTGTTACGTTTCAGCCTTATTCTAAAATTGATTAAATTCAATTATTTCCTTTTTGTGCAAATTTATTAAAAATAAAAACAATTTTTTCATAAATATTCAACCCTTTGTTATAACTTGAAAATTGAGCTCAGGTACTCTTGTTTCCATTGATCATCCTTGAGATGTTTCTACAACTTGATTATCCCCTGTTAAATTCAATTGATTGACATATTTGAAAGGCACACACCTGTCAGTATAAGGTCCCACAGTTGACAGTGCATGTCATTCAAAACCAAGCCTGTCGGGAGAAATTGTGTCGAGGCACAGATCTGGGGAAGGGTACCAAATTGTCTGAAGCATTGAAGTCCCCAAAACACAGCGCCTCAATATTCTTAAATGGAAGACGTTTTGAACCACCAAGACTCTTCCTAGACCTGACTTTGCCCGACCAAACTGAGCAATCGGGGGAAAGGACCTTGGTCAGGGAGGTGACCAAACCCGATAGTCCTCTGACAGAGCTCCAGACTACCTCTGTAATGACAACCATCTCTGCAACACTCCACCAATCAGGCCTTTATGGTAGAGAGTGGCCAGATGGAAACCACTCCTCCAGTAAAAGGCACACTGACAGCCCGCTTGGAGTTTGCCAAAGGCACCTAAAGACTCAACCATAAAAACAGATTCTCTGGTCTATGACCAAATTAACTCTTTGGCCTGAATGCCAAGCGTCACGTCTAGAAGCCATCCCTACGTGAGGCATGGTGGTGGCGGCATCATGCTGTGGGGATGTTTTCCAGCGGCTGAGGGACTGGAGACTAGTCGGATCTAGGGAAGATGAGGGAGCAGAAGTATAATTCTCGCTCCCCATCACTGACAGTGTCACGGTCGTCTAGGCCGAGAGACCGGCTAGCGTGTGTCAAACATACTTTATTAATTAAAGTTTTGAACTACAAACAAAAACACTCATGAATCCACTACCCCACCCGAAGCAACAAAAACCCACAACACCCAAACCAGATAAATATGGCTCCCAATCAGAATCTTGAGCCGACAGCTACACTCGTTACCTCCGATTGGGAGTCACTGACTCCACAAACTACAAAACCACACACACCCAAAATAACACCCCCTATTCCCAACCTACCAAAACAAAGCCCCAACAACACTCTAAATACACCCTGGCTCCAAATGCAAGTCC